>NW_024412421.1:6684153-6706960 GCF_014898765.1 Herpailurus yagouaroundi
GAGAGAGAGAGAGAGAGAGAGAGAGAGAGAGAGAATCCCAAGCAGACTCCACACTCAGCACAAAGCCCAACAGGGGGCTTGATCCCACAACCCTGTGCTCATGACCTGAGCCCAAATCGAGAGTCGGGCACTCAACCGACTGAACCACCGACATGCCCCTAAATTCTATGTCTTTAGGGGTTACCTCTTCTATATAGAAACTTATAATGGGGTCTGCCAATTTATAAGATCAGGGGTTAGAGGAACATGATACACGGTACCACCCAGATGGAATCAGCAAAACTAAGGGATTCTATGGGGTAAATGACCTGGTTTCTTCAGTGAACAAAGAAGGTAGTAGGATGGAGAATTGTTACAGATTAAAAGAGACCTCAAAGCCATATCAACCAAATGCAATGTATGGCCTTTGTTTTGGATCCTACTTTGAGCAAACCAATTATAAAAAGTCGTTTTGACACCATTTGAACACTGATTAAATATTTGATGATGTGAAGAAATATGTGTTAACATTTTTTAGGTGTGTTAAAGATATTTATGTTTTTAAGCAGTTCTTAATGTCTTAGAAATACATACTGGAGCATTTATGGATGAAATAATGGGATATCCGTCATTTGCTCCAAAACACTCCAGGCAGGGGTGAGGGGTGCAGGGTGGGAAAATCAGTACTGATAAAACCAAACTGGCTCTATGTTTATAGTTGTTGGATGATGAGTACATGATGATTTATTATACTAGTCTCTCTACCTTTTTATGTTTGAAGATTTCCATAACAAAAAGTTTTTCCAACTTTCTGGATCAGAAACAGAGGAATCCTTTCTGATTCCTCCCCTGCCTTCTCACCTCTTCCTTGTCCCATTTGGCTACTAGGGCTGGGCTCTTCTACATGCTACATTGTCCCCTTCTTTCCACCCAACAGCAACTGCCTTAATCACACCCTCTTCTTTCCTGTTTTATTGCAACTTCCTCCCAACTGTCCCCAGTCTCAAACCATCATGCTTTCTCCTACCAGAGTCATCTTTCTAAATTTTTTTAAATGTTTATTTATTATTGAGAGACAGACACAGAGCATGAGCAGGGGAGGGACTGAGAGATGGAGAGACACAGACTCCGAAGCAGGCTCCAGGCTCTGAGCTGGCAGCACAGAGCCTGACGCAGGGCTCGAACTCACAAACTGTGAGATCATGACCTGAGCCGAAGTTGGACGCTTAACCAACTGAGCCACCCAGGTGCCTCAAGAGTCACCTTCCTAAAATGCAGACCTGATTAAGACACTCCCCTGATTACAACCCTTCAATGGCCCACCCGGTAGTGAGTGTACTAGATAGTGTCCAACTATGACCCACAAGGCTCTTCATGATTGATGCCCTGCCTACCATCCCAGCCTCTACTTGTCATCTTGCCTTCAAATACGGTAGGTTCCAGTGATACCAGACTACTAGTCATTTATTTGACAAGAATTTACTAGGCCCCTATTATAAGATAAGCACGGTGCTAAGCATGGGGAACACAATGACAAACACAACAGAATCCCTGCCTCATGGAAGTGTAGACAAACAATACATCAACAAACAAGAGATGGTGATAAACAGTGGATGTATTCACCTATAATCCCCTGAATCTGCTATTCTCTTAATCTTCTATGTCTTTGCATCTTCAAGGCTTGGATTTGGAATGCCTTTTCACAACTAGCTCCCTTCCATCTTCTGAATGCCCATCCTTCTATTCACCCTTTAAGATGTAGCCTAAGTTTGCTGCAGGCTCTTGAAACCTTCCCTACCTCCCTCAGTCTTGGCTTTTTACCATTATATCACCAATATCTTGCACATTGTCTGGGCCAGAGTAGGTGTTTAATAAATGCTTCTTGAAAAAATAAATGGATGAATGGATTGGTAGTTGGATTTCTGCCTTCCTTAAACTGGTTTTCTTGGTTTTTGGAGTCATGCGTGTTAAGAGGTTATATCTGAGCATGAATCTATATCCCGAAGCACTTGAAGTTCTTATATTTCGTTGGCCAAAGTCATTAGACATGGATATTTGCTTCAAGCAAATTTTCCCTACGTGTTTCCAGTGAATTGTTATGTGCACAAGAAGGTTCTGCCATGAAATACATTGAATTAAGCAAAAGTTAGACTGAGTTTTTTTTTAACTCCAGGATTTCTCAGAACCTTTAATACGCTAATTTGCATTATGACCCTCCAGAATGAGACTTTATGCAATTTTCCAAAACATAATTGACCAACAGACCCTTTTGTTGTAAGAGCATCTCAACAGACTAATGTCCTGAAGAGCATCTTTCAGGAAATACTGATTTGCCTGACACCCTGCCCACAAGTTTGCCTTTACTTGTCCATGTGACTTATCTTATGTTTTCTTTTTTTTAAGTAATCTCTACACCTGGTGTGGGAATCCAACTCATGATCCCGAGAATGAGTCACTACAGATTGAGCTAGCCAGGTGCCCCATGACTTAGCTTAAAATAAGGTAATACAAGGTGTTCTGCCTCAGTGGCTATGCAACAACAGCAAAGTGCTGAAGCTCTCTGTTCCCTTGCTCCCTTGTCTGTTAAAGTACAGTATTAACACATGTTGTGACTGACTCAGTACAATGAAAAGCACCTTACACAGATAGAACATAGAGATTTTATTGGTGTAGTGTGTTGTTATCACTATTTTCCAGCTTTCTCCCTTTCTGTATTTCTCAATCTATACAGTAAAGGTAGCGATGCCTTAGTAATTGAGACAATGGCATATCAATCATTGCTTGTTAAAACAAACATACAAAAAGGGAAACCTCTAAGGACAAAAATCAGTAGCTGTTAAGACTGCTTCTAGATATGTGAGAAATGAAATAAGAGTAGACAATATGCCATTTGGGAGAAGAGAGTTTCTTTTAACACAGTGGTTTTCATTGTTTTCAAAAACACAAAGAATGCAATAAAATACATGTGAATGTGTGATTTTTACACACATATATGAATGCCCATCTTCCACTATTGTATGAGAAAATAAAATTGACAAGCATTTCTTTCCAGTCTAGGTTTTGGTACCTTAAATGATGACTAATCTCAGAGATTAAATCCAATCACTGGATTATTGATATTAATTCTTTCTTTGGCTTGACAGCTGTAGGATGGAAATGTCATAGGAAACACACTGAAATTGACTGAGCCCAATTAAGCAGGCAGGACCTGAGCGGACACATAAAAAATACATCAATCACAGCTCACAATTTTATTTTTGAGTCAGAACATTTTTGTAACCGAGAAAGTAAATTTAGAACACTATATTAATAACAATATTATTTTACATGATGATTTATGTGATGATTTCAGCTGTATTCCATTGTTTTAGATCTGATCTGTCCACAAATAGTAAAAAAATTTCTTAAGCTCTTTTAAAGCACAATTTGACCAAGACACGTTCAGGCATGGAGGAGGCTTTCTCATCTTCAGGATTTTAACCCTGCTTTTAGTTAAAGCTTTTAGTTAAACAAGGACAAATCTAATCTGGCAATTTGCAAATAGGCTCATTTCTATACCCGTTCATTAATGTGCTGATTAGAATCATAATGTAGAGTTGGGGGCATCTTAAAGTCAACTCATTTATGGAAATGCTCATAAATTTAGCACATCATTGTTCAAATAGAAACACTCCATGATTATAGAATGTAGAAATGAGTCGATTTTAAGCAATCGAGGATGAAAGAGCATTACAAAGTTATGTAGACTGAAGTGATGAAACCTAAAATCAGAACTGAAAGATACTCAGTACCAGTAAATGGTAGAACTGGCAGATTCCAGTTAGACTGGAATCTATCCAAGTGCAGAAAGCAGTGGGAAAGAAGAAAATGGAGGGTTATGAAAAGAAGAAGGAAGTCATCAGACAGAAGTGCAGTTGGCTGTGAGCTGATTGTTGTTGAAATGAGTGCGAAAGTTTTCATGATAAAAATGTAAAAACCATAGGGGCGCCTGGATGGCTCAGTCAGTTAAGCCTCCAACTCTTGATTTCAGTTCAGGTCATGATTTCACAGTTCATGGGTTCGAGCCCCACATCAGGCTCTACGCTGACAGGGCAGAGCCTGCTTGGGATTCTCTCTCTCTCTCTCTCTCTCTCTCTCTCTCTCTCTCTCTCTGCCGTGCCCCCACTCACTCACACTCTCTCTTCCTCTGTCTCAAAAATAAATCATTACATTACATTAAAAAAATGTAAAAAAATATACGTTTGACCTCTAGGAATAAGTATGCTAATTTTAAGTGCACAGAAAGAAAATCAAAGGCAAATCAAGAACTATGAAAGGAATATATTGAGTGTAAACAGGAAAGGAAGACAGACGACTTTCCAAAAAAAAAGAATAAAGATGGTATTAGGAATATTTGGAAGAAAACCAAACTTACCACCACCACCACCACCAAATGGTAATCATGTGAGGCAAAGGATGTGTTAACTAACCTTATTGTGGTAAGCATTTCACAATATATACATGTACCAAATCATCACATTGTACACCTTTGACTTACACAGTATTATGTGCCAATTAAATCTCAATAAAGCTGAGAGGGGAAAGAAGAAAAGACGACCAGGAGGAGAATGATAGCAGATGTGTTTTGATAGATAACACATTTTTCAATTTCAAGAAAAACAATTAGTATTGAACATTGTATATCTGAAAAAGTACTAAGAAAAATATACAGACAGTAGAGGACATCACTGGGACAAAAATTGTAGAAAGCATTTAAATAAAAGTGCTCAAGAGAGGAATTAAAATAAAAAAATTTATTAAATATGGAAATAAAATAGAGGGAATGTAAATTCCCACATGTGAAGGAGGCACTTGTGAAAGAAAAAAAGGCTACTTCAGAAAGTTCCAGGAGCACCTGGATGGCTCAGTCCATTAAGTGTATGACCCTTGGTTTCCACTCAGCTTGTGATCTCACAATTTGTGAATTCGAGCCCTATGTCGGGCTTTGTGCTGCCAGTGCTGTCTCTCTCTCTCTCTCTCTCTCTCTCTCTCTCTCTCTCTCTCTATCTCCCTCAAAATAAAGAAATAAACTTTAAAAAGAGAGAAAGAAAGAAAGAGAGAGAGAGAGAGAAAGAAAGAAAGAAAGAAAGAAAGAAAGAAAGAAAGAAAGTTAGTTCTAAGAATTTCTTTCCTCTCTAGGACAATCTGCATCCCATCCCCTGGCCAGCCACCTGGCCCCTTGCACAGCCCATGATGTATCCTTCAGCGAGCTTCTAAGTGGTCCTAGGACAGGACAGGGGACAGATGACATGCACTTCCAGGTCCTGCTTCACAGGGGAGAAGGTAACAGGTGTGCAGCTGTGCTGGTGTGAGCCTTAAAGATCTTTTGCTATTGATCTTTTTTCTGTGTTTGTAGCATATTCTTTGTGCCTGGAAGAATCCTGGAATCTAGGCATTATTTCCTAATTAATATTTGCTGGATGAATAAAGGGATGAATGGGTGGATGGATGAGAGTAAATGAATGAACCGTAGTGCTTCCCCTGTGTGACACCATCTCCACTAGACATCTGGGTCTCATGAGTTGTCAGCAGGCATCAGTTCCATCTTATCATGAAATGAATGCATCTGGTAGCTTCAGAATCCCCTCAATGCCTCCCTGTCCCTCACCCTTCCTGTCTAATCAGTCCTCAGGGTCAATACCAGCTCCTAAATGTCTCTCACATATACTCCCCCTTCCATTGTCTAATTGGATCCTTATCATCCCTCACCTCGTCTGTGCCAACGTTGTTTCCTATCTAGTCCTGCCTTAGGCCTTTCCTTGATCCTCTGTGGTCCTCCATAGCCACAGGTCCATTATTTAAAATGTCCACTGCCCCCATGACTGATAGGATAAAATCAAAGGTTCTCATCATAGTAAAGGCTTTCCACGGTATGAGCCTGGCTCCCTGGATTCCCTGGATTCCCTCCATCCACCCACCAGTTTTCTCTTCCCTCTGCTTCCATTCTATATAGCTCTATTTGTGAGGGGTCATGCTGCTCTTATTCACACTTTTTTTTTTTTTAAGCAAACTCTGTTCCCAAGGTGGGGCTTGAACTCACCACCCTGAGATCAAATCACATGCTCTATAGACTGAACCAGCCAGACACCCCTTATACATGTTTTTCTTATCCCAGAAATGCTTTTCTCTCTTTTTCTCCAGGATACTTCTGGGCCCATTTCAAATGTCACCTCTGAAACACTCTCCAATCATTCTTTCCTCCATTACCTATTTGCATTCAGGTCATGGGCTCTTATAACACCTAGCTGACTACCCTAGAATTATTGGTTGACTTATCTTTTTTACCCACTAAACAATGAGCTCCTAGGTGGTAAATATTGATGTTCATTCTGGTCACAATCTCCCATGCCCAGCAGACATCTGACATATAGGAAGTGCTCAAAACATGTTTGTTGTATTAACATAATTTATATTTGGGAATGAGGCTAAGGACAGAGAAGGGAGTGATCCAAAAGAGAGTCAAAAGAATGTTATGAAAAATCCGTAAGCTTCTTGAAAGGAACATAAAAGAAGGTACTGAACACATAAAAGAAGGTACCACACACATAAATCCCCCAAATTAGCAAATTTGGGGAATGTAGCAAGCCTTCAGGCCAGATATTACTCTATCATTAGGAAAAATGAGAGCTGTTATCAGAGTTCTCCCTCTGTGCAATATCATTCTATCCCCTTTTTCCCTCATCTGGCATCAGCAAAGTGTGAATCCAAGAGAAAGATCATGCCATGGACCTGACACCCAAGTCAAGGAGGGAAAAGGAAGTAGGGAAGCAAGAGAGTGAAGGAGGGAAAAAAGAACACAAGGAAGATCTAAAAAGATGAACACAATGACTTGGTTACATCATTAGTTTTATTTACCAAGTTTTGGAGACCCAGTATTTTTCGGGGCCTGCTAATAATAAACATCAGCCCAGAACATAGATACCAAATTGCAGTGATGTGATCTGCTTTCTTCCTGTTTCCTTCTTGGCTAAAATGTCCTTGATTCCCCCCCATTAATTGCACACTGGTTCTTCTAACATGTAGAATATCTTCTAAATTACGTGCTGGTGTCAGTGATAATATAGTGTGTGAGATGCATGAAATACTCAGCTCCTCAAACCTCCCCAAATTCTTTCTTTCAAAAATGATCCACTATTTTCTAAGCTTGAATAGTCTTTTAATACCAACCTCCATGACTACCAAAACAGTTTAATGTTATTAGAATATCATCAAGTTTCATTATGTTTAATAAGAGATGGTGACAAGAGATAATTTTAAATACATTTTCACCAAAATTAAAATCACAAGTTGTAAAATTAATCCTAGAAGTGTCAGTTATAATGTGATGTAATTTCAGTCGTCTTACACTTATTCTTGTTAACTGCTCTGGTATAGAGCTCTAGCAATAAAATTATAAATATGGCAAAGAAGCTAGATCTCAAATACCCATCTCCATTCTCAATAATGAAAATTGTGATTTGCCTCATCAATTTATTTGCCACTTTAAATAGATTATCTAAAGGAAATTGATTGACATGATCAAATATCTCATTGTGTATTCATCATTCAGCATATATTAATTAAGTATTTATACGTAGAACAGTACTGGTAGGCCCAGTGTGAACTAGGAAAGGTGAAAACAACACTGCATGCTCACTTTTCCCCTGTCTCTGTGACTAACTCAGAGAATAGCCTAGAACAGTATAAAATTAAATGTGATTTGTATTTATTGACTTATATCTTCTGTCATGTCAACAAAGAGTATTTGAGTTTTCTTAAAAAAAAAAAAAAAACCTGAAATACAAAAGTGTAAAACAAACAGAAGGACAAATTTAGATGAAAGGAAAACAAAAGAGAGCCAATGGTTAGATGAACATTCCACTGGAAGAGGCTGACCTTTGAAAGAGGTAAACAAGGCAGAGCACTTCCTGAGGGCCACAGCAGAGAACACACACACACATGCACACACACATACACACACAGGTTGTTTAGAGAAAGCCAAGCTTTTCTGGAACTAAAACTCAAGTCATGCTTTCGTGGAACCTATAAAGAGATGCTATAATGTTTCCTTGACATCATCATCTCTGTATCTGATGATATGTGAGTTTCATGTCACTTAACTGATGGCACGGTGGTAACAAGAGGCCAAAGCAAATGGGCTAAGCTTGGTGCCTTGTAATCCTCATCTCTCCCCATTATCCAGTTGGGGTCTCCGAGGAGTCCAGTCAGAGTGATGGCCCACATGAGAAGACATCATGTCGTAGGTACAACATACCCCAAAAACACAAAGGAAGAGGAGACCCTTGAGCAGAATTCTAAAGGAAGAGGAGGAGGGAGAATTGGCTTAGACAAGAGGAAGCAAACTAGTGGGGTATAGATCAGATTTGACCCTCAACTGTATTTTAGTAGTTTAAACAGTTGCTAATGTTTAAAAATTCACATTTCCCATTTCCCTGAAAAATATTCGAAAACTTGTCAGCACAGAGCTCACATCCCTGCATTACAAAAATTCACTGAGGGGCGCCTGGGTGGCTCAGTCAGTTAAGGGTCCAACTTCAGCTCAGGTCATGATCTCATGGTTCAGGGGTTCAAGCCCCATGTTGAGCTCTATGCTGACAGCTCAGAGCCTGGAGCCTGCTTCAGATTCTGTGTGTGTGTCTCTCTCTCCCTGTCCCTCCCCTGCTTGCACTATGTCTCTCCCTCCCTCTCTCAAGAATAAATAAAACATTTTTAAAAATTCACTGAGACTGAGCAGTCGCCTCCTCTTTAGGCATAGTGAGTGCTCTCCAGTTTGTCCCAAACCCCACCCAGTCCACTTCACCCATGTATCTTATCTTCATTAGCCTGGTGCACATTCAAGGAATAAGTGAAAAAAAGGTATCTTGGTTAAAAAAAAAAAAAGAAAAAGGTAACAGCATGTGCAAAGGTATGAGATAGCATGGTATCCAGGGAAAACTGGAGTGAAAAGTGTATGTAGGACAGATGGGGAGGAAGCAAGGGAGGCCACCAAGAGCCAGATCCCATTCAAGACAGTATTTATTAATTTGTCACACCTGTTCTTTGGCTCATGCAGTCCATTGACTCTACTTGCTGGGAGAGGCTCTTAGGGTCTAATGTTGCTCTGGTTGCAGATCTTAAATGGAGAGGCTCGATTAGGCATTTAACACACCCATCTGTGAGAAGTTCCCTAGGAACATTAGCATTCAAAAACTTACTCTCCATCTTGTCGCTGCAACAGGGTGATTTCCCCACTTTAATGTAACAATCATAAATAATCCTCAGGAATCAGTGGCTCTCTGGATGTTTCCTCTGTGTCTGGAAACCCATGCTATGGCAACCCACTCTTCTCTGCAGACCCAGTGCTCAGTGAAAAGACTGCCTCCTACATGAAGCCATCTGAACCCTCCATCCTTTGAATTCCTTGTGACCCTCACTATCTTTATATCAGCCAGATATGGGCTGCAGATCAAATATAGTCCACCATCCACTTTGTATGGCTATGAGCTAAGAATGATGCTTGCATTTTTAATTTAGTTGGGAAAAAATCAAAATTAAAATAATATTTCATGGCATGTGAAAACTATATAAAATTCAAATTTTAGCATCCATAAACAAAGATTTATTGGAACGCAAGCCATGCTCTTTCACTTACGTTTGGGCTTTGGTTGCTTTTACCTTACAACAACAGTTGAACTGTTGCAACAAAGACCACATGGCCCAAAAAGCCTAAGATATTTACTATCTGATCCTTTACAGAAAAAATTTGCCAACTCTTGAATGAAGCTGTGAGCTTTCTAAGGTCCATTCAATTTTTTCAACAAATATTTTTCGAGGGCCTTCTGGGCCAGGCATTTTGTTGGCTTCTGGGGAAACATGGTGGATTAAGTCATACAATGGAAGATTCTGAATCCCAGTAAAGCTACATTAAATACCGGGTGAGTAGGAAGACAGTTTTCTTTGAGTTCAAGGATTTACAAAACTCTTGTGACCCATGTCTTCTCCTCACTGAACAAAGGCATCTGGCTCCATTGTTATCAACCCAAAAAGAATAGAGAAGCTGGATCCTGAAAAGTGACCAGCTTGTTATAGAAATATAGCCAATCAGCAAAATCTAAAGGCTCTGAAATATGTTGAGTCAAACTTTTTTTCTTCAGAGAAAATACGAAAAAAGAAAATGAAGTCCTCAGAAACAGAATATTATTTAGCAAGCGATGGAAAGTGTTCTCAGTGCACTAATGAGTCATTAAGTGAGGCGTTTGGGAACTAGGGAGGCGCTATAATTAGGTTATCTGTATTTTTAACACAAGAAAAATAATCCAAAGCGGCATTAACCAATGCAGCTGTATTGGAAGGGGGACAGCTCTCTGCAAGTCTCCAAACAGAGGGGAATCATTTTTAACAACTCAGAGCTCAGCTGAGCAGTTAATTTAACAAAATGCTTAAGAACAAACCCCCAGCCATTGGTAGCCATCCTTAACTGTCTCCTAGCTAGAGAGCAACACCCCATTCCAAAACACCAGGCCTGTACAGATACCAGTTTAGATGGAGTGGAAACCGCAAATCTGATCATAACAAAAGGAGAACAGAAATGACATGAGTGACGGGTTAGGGATTTCACATAATTAAATTGTCAAAGGCCACAAAAGGAATGTGAAAATCAAGGGATATCACCATCATGGGGGAAGAGAGAGGGGATTTAGTTATAAATACATTTCTGAGGAAGATGAAGAAAAAATAGATGTCCAGATTGCTCATTTTTGGCCTAATGAATAAATCATCTTGCCCCCCCCCCAACCCCCAATGCACCTGCTGCTTTGAAAAGTCCTTCCACACCAACCCAACAGTAAATGCCTCACAATGGCTCCAACGAGGCTGGAGTCCCGCCAATGAAAATTACCACTCTTCAACCAAGATAAACATCATATTACTTCATTACCCTTTTAAAACATATGCAAATTAAATCCATTATTCTTTTTTCACCCAGAAATGAAGTTCGTTTGGCTGGAATTCAGCGATTCCTTTTGTTGCAGTTGACCATGAATGGATGAACTTCATGTAGATGGTGCCCACTCCCCATCTTTGAATCAAACATTAATACCATTTGACAGTAATAAATAACACTTATCACAATAGGGATGGAATAATGATTTTCCCACTCAGCTGGCTCATCAGAGCCTATCAGCTGACAACTGCATAAATGAGATTAGCATAACAGCTGCCTATGACAAATGTATCTAAATCCTTCTAATGCCAGCTAGTGCTTTGATCTCCCTATCAAGCCGATGCCAAAACCCAAATCCATTTCTGCAAAATACATCTTGTTTATTATAGATACATATGTATGTCCCGGCACAGTCTGCAATCCCAAGACATCCTTAATTAAAAGAATTTGGAATATTGATTGAAAATTGTCACCTCTGGCTTTGTACTTCCTTCCATGACTTTGCTGAATATTTTACGAAATGTATTTTCAAAATGGAGTTTATGCTTCTCCTTCCCATACTTCTTGAGTCACTCACCGGAATGTAATGAGGTACCATTCTGATGTTTTCAAATGAAAATAATTACCATGGTTTCATTTTGATTATTGCCTTTCAGAGGTATCAGGTTCATAAAAATTTAAATCAACTCCAAGTAACATAAGCCACAGTCCTTTACTTCCTATTATACAATCACAGTGAAACACAGACTTGTTCTTTGTTAGGGAATGCAAATGGGGAATGAGATCAAACCTGAACCATAATGTCTTCATTTATCCTCCTCAACAATCCACAGTGCTGATGAGGGTAATACGAGGAGCAGTAAATACACATTTTTGTGTGTGTCCAGGTCCCTGCAAGGCTCAATTTGTTTCTCTCTCTGAACTCGAAGTGGAAACAAGACAGAAAATCCAGTGTCCAGGGAATAACACATTAGATATGAGGGGGGTTCGAATGTAAGGAGTTCGAGATTTCCTTAAGAAAAATGAGTCCGTTTGGAAAGCAAGGCAAATCCATGAATCAAACATGGGTCTTCCTATGCCATCTGGCCAATGCTAAAGGCAATGGGTGGGGGTAGCTAGTCTACTTCCCACTCCTCTGTGTGGAGCATTTTAATCACATCCCATGTCATAACCCTCTTCCCAACAATTATATTAGTCAGTCAGTCAACAGTCATTCATTCATACAAGAAGTATTTCTCTGGGGCCTGCCATGTACTATTATAGGAACATCACAGAAGCTGGGTAAACAGGGTCCTTGCACTCATAGGACTCAAATTCTAGGAAATAAGTATCAATAGCTATTGCAAAATAGCTGTGCAGCAGTAAAGAGGGATGGGACACTTTTTTCAGATCACACATTAAAGAATACATGAATAGATTTCCACATTTGCATTAAATATGGACAGTCACAAAAAAGAACAGACCTTGGTGTTTTAGGCAAATACAATTGATACAGACTACATCTTAGTTCTGACTTTTGAGTAATTTTTGGAGGGAAGTTGAGATTCCTCTGCAATTAACTGATCAGCCCAATACAGAGAGCTCAATGTCAAACACCAAGGGTATTCATTAATTTTTTGAACAAATGTGTATTGACCAGCTAGTATGTGCTAAGGACACAGACATTACAAAACTAAATATCTGCTGTCTGTGACAGACCATCCTGATGGTTGGAATTATGAGTGCAATCATGATGTTAGAAAAGCAGAAGCCTACCAGGCTGGGAGGAAGCAAGGCCTCCATGAAGAAGTGGCCCTAAACTCAGACTAATGGATTTGGGCTGGTATAATGCACAGAGGAGGATCAGTGTGATAAAAGTAGATGTCAGATAAGAACAAAAGTCAGGCATGTCAGAGCAAGAAGGCCTTGGCCGTTAATACCAGATACCGTCTAGTTGTCATGAAATTATTTGTAGTTGGCTGGAAACGTGTTCTTTATGTGAACTCTTAGTAAACCATCTATGTTTCACTACAGAAAGTGGGGACAACCATGAGTAAAGGATTCCCCTGAGTATTATGAGGGCAAGACTTCATATCCTGCCCAGAGAAGGTAGATAAGAAAAGTAATACATTTAGCTGGAAGTTGTTGAAATGGGATCCAGTTCTTTTTTTTGCTGTGTGAAAGCTAGACCTCTGATAGATATTTATTAGTCAGTTGGGATTCATATCAATGGTTCCATTGGAAAGAGCTCTGAAAATCTATATGTACTAAGTGCATTATCTGTTGGAGTAAATATTATGCATCACACAATCAAATTCTGCTGTTTTTCAAATATATGTAGAAGGTGTATGACTAATAAGATATGAGAGATATTTAAAGCATCACTGAATTAGTCAGAGTTGTGTTATTTTTGTGTGTTTTCTCCATCCCCAGACACAAAAGTACTACTTTCATAAAATTAACATTAAAAACAGTGGTTTTCATATGATAAGAAATTACAAACTTATGGTCTATATGATGAAAATGCCATATGGAAAAATGATCAGTTCTATGTTAGTGGTCTTAACTAGCTAATGATTAAGAACAACCAAGCAATTGACCCACTTGGCTTCAGTGAATTTCTTCCTTAATATGACCCCAGAGACTTCTATTTGATTCATATCAACATGCCATATATCCAGACTTGAAAATAAAATAATGGAATCAATTGAGTGTTATTAAGAAGCTCATTCATTTCCATTTCAGCTTTGATTGAAAACCCTGACCATGTTTTTGGTTTTGCTTATTTGCATTCCAAACACTTGCTATGTGCCTGGCACTTTGATGGTGCCATGGAAGATACAGTAACTTTTAAATCATGTTCCCTGACTTCAAAGAACTCACAGTACAATTGGGGAGAAAATATTTATAACTAAATTCCAATACAAGACAGGAAGAGTTGAGTACCATAAGAAATATGTACATGCAGAATGGGAAAATTGTCCCAAAATAATGGTATCAACAAAGTCTGATGGAGAAGATGGAAGGTGAGTCTGGGAGACTGGGCTGCACAAGACTTCCTAAGTGGTCCAGATTGGCTAAAATTTCTGGGGACTGACAGACAAATGGGGACCCAAATTTTAAGACCAGCTGATGGACGGAAGTGAGCTTTAGGGACCCATGATCTACTTTTATTTTTAATAAAATGACTGGGTAGGTCTTTTTTTAAAAAAACTACACAGCAAGAAGTCTGGAGATGGGCAGTCAAGGACTGGTACAGCTGCTCCACAATGCTGTCAATTTCCTCCTATCTTTTTATCCCAACATCCTTCTTTTTTTTTTTCAATATATGAAGTTTATTGTCAAATTGGTTTCCATACAACACCCAGTGCTCATCCCAAAAGGTGTCCTCCTCAATACCCATCACCCACCCTCCTCTCCCTCCCACCCCCTATCAACCCTCAGTTTGTCCTCAGTTTTTAAGAGTCTCTTATGCTTTGGCTCTCTTACACTCTAACCTCTTTTTTTTTTCCTTCCCCTCCCCCATGGGTTTCTGTTAAGTTTCTCAGGATCCACATAATAGTGAAAACATATGGTATCTGTCTTTCTCTGTATGGCTTATTTCACTTAGCATAACACTCTCCAGTTCCATCCATGTTGCTACAAAGGGCCATATTTCATTCTTTCTCATTGCCACGTAGTACTCCATTGTGTATATAAACCACGATTTTTTTACCCATTCATCAGTTGATGGACATTTAGGCTCTTTCCATAATTTGGCTATTGTTGAGAGTGCTGCTATAAACATTGGGGTACATGGGGCGCCTGGGTGGCGCAGTCGGTTAAGCATCTGACTTCAGCCAGGTCACGATCTCACGGTCCGGGAGTTCGAGCCCCGCGGCAGGCTCTGTGCTGACAGCTCAGAGCCTGGAGCCTGTTTCCCATTCTGTGTCTCCCTCTCTCTCTGCCCCTCCCCCGTTCATGCTCCAAAAATAAATAAACGTTGAAAAAAAAATTTTAAACTTTGGGGTACAAGTGCCCCTATGCATCAGTACTCCTGTATCCCTTGGGTAAATTCCTAGCAGTGTATTGCTGGGTCATAGGGTAGGTCTATTTTTAATTTTTTGAGAAACCTCCACACTATTTTCCAGAGTGGCTGCACCAATTTGCATTCCCACCAACAGTGCAAGACGGTTCCCGTTTCTCCACATCCTCTCCAGCATCTATAGTCTCCTGATTTGTTCATTTTGGCCACTCTGACTGGCGTGAGGTGATATCTGAGTGTGGTTTTGATTTGTATTTCCCTGATGAGGAGCGACGTTGAGCATCTTTCCATGTGCCTGTTGGCCATCCGGATGTCTTCTTTAGAGAAGTGTCTATTCATGTTTTCTGCCCATTTCTTCACTGGGTTATTTGTTTTTTGGGTGTGGAGTTTGGTGAGCTCTTTATAGATTTTGGATACTAGCCCTTTGTCCGATATGTCATTTGCAAGTATCTTTTCCCATTCTGTTGGTTGCCTTTTAGTTTTGTTGGTTGTTTCCTTTGCTGTGCAGAAGCTTTTTATCGTCATAAGGTCCCAGTAGTTCATTTTTGCTTTTAATTCCCTTGCCTTTGGGGATGTGTCAAGTAAGAAATTGCTATGGCTGACGTCAGAGAGGTCTTTTCCTGCTTTCTCCTCTAGGGTTTTGATGGTTTCCTGTCTCACATGCAGGTCCTTTATCCATTTTGAGTTTATTTTTGTGAATGGTGTGAGAAAGTGGTCTAGTTTCAACCTTCTGCATGTTGCTGTCCAGTTCTCCCAGCACCATTTGTTAAAGAGACTGTCTTTTTTCCATTGGATATTCTTTCCTGCTTTGTCAAAGATGAGTTGGCCATACATTTGTGGGTCTACTTCTGGGGTTTCTATTTTATTCCATTGGTCTATGTGTCTGTTTTTGTGCCAATACCATGCTGTCTTGATGATGACAGCTTTGTAGTAGAGGCTAAAGTCTGGGATTGTGATGCCTCCTGCTTTGGTCTTCTTCTTCAAAATTACTTTGGCTATTCGGGGCCTTTTGTGGTTCCATATGAATTTTAGGATTGCTTGTTCTAGTTTCGAGAAGAATGCTGGTGCAATTTTGATTGGGATTGCATTGAATGTGTAGATAGCTTTGGGTAGTATTGACATTTTGACAATATTTATTCTTCCAACCCATGAGCACGGAATGTTTTTCCATTTCTTTGTATCTTCTTCAATTTCCTTCATAAGCTTTCTATAGTTTTCAGCATACAGATCTTTTACATCTTTGGTTAGATTTATTCCTAGGTATTTTATGCTTCTTGGTGCAATTGTGAATGGGATCAGTTTCTTTATTTGTCTTTCTGTTGCTTCATTATTAGTGTATAAGAATGCAACTGATTTCTGTACATTGATTTTGTATCCTGCAATTTTGCTAAATTCATGTATCAGTTCTAGCAGACTTCTGGTGGAGTCTATCGGATTTTCCATGTATAATAAACATCATGTCATCTGCAAAAAGTGAAAGCTTAACTTCATCTTTGCCAATTTTGATGCCTTTGATTTCCTTTTGTTGTCTGTTTGCTGATGCTAGAACTTCCAACACTATGTTAAACAACAGCAGTGAGAGTGGACATCCCTGTCGTGTTCCTGATCTCAGGGAAAAAGCTCTCAGTTTTTCCCCATTGAGGATGATGTTAGCTGTGGGCTTTTCATAAATGGCTTTTATGATCTTTAAGTATGTTCCTTCTATCCCGACTTTCTCGAGGGTTTTTATTAAGAAAGGTTGCTGAATTTTGTCAAAGGCCTTTTCTGCATCCATTGACAGGATCATATGGTTCTTATCTTTTCTTTTATTAATGTGATGTATCACGTTGATTGATTTGCGAATGTTGAACCAGCCCTGCATCCCAGGAATGAATCCCACTTGATCCTGGTGAATAATTCTTTTTATATGCTGTTGAATTCGATTTGCTAGTATCCTATTGAGAATTTTTGCATCCATATTCATCAGGGATATTGGCCTGTAGTTCTCTTTTTTTACTGGGTCTCTGTCTGGTTTAGGAATCAAAGTAATACTGGCTTCATAGAATGAGTCTGGAAGTTTTCCTTCCCTTTCTATTTTTTGGAATAGCTTGAGAAGGATAGGTATTATCTCTGCTTTAAACGTCTGGTAGAACTCCCCTGGGAAGCCATCTGGTCCTGGACTCTTATTTGTTGGGAGATTTTTGATGACTGATTCGATTTCTTCACTGGTTATGGGTCTGTTCAAGCTATTTCCTCCGGATTGAGTTTTGGAAGTATGTGGGTGTTTAGGAATTTGTCCATTTCTTCCAGGTTGTCCAGTTTGTTGGCATATAATTTTTCATAGTATTCCCTGATCATTGCTTGTATCTCTGAGGGATTGGTTGTAATAATTCCATTTTCATTCATGATTTTATCTATTTGGGTCATCTCCCTTTTCTTTTTGAGAAGCCTGGCTAGAGGTTTATCAATTTTGTTTATTTTTTCAAAAAACCAACTCTTGGTTTCGTTGATCTGCTCTACAGTTTTTTTAGATTCTATATTGCTTATTTCTGCTCTGATCTTTATTATTTCTCTTCTTCTGCTAGATTTAGGCTGTCTTTGCTGTTCTGCTTCTATTTCCTTTAGGTGTGCTGTTAGATTTTGTATTTGGGATTTTTCTTGTTTCTTGAGATAGGCCTGGATTGCAATGTATTTTCCTCTCAGGACTGCCTTTGCTGCATCCCAAAGCGTTTGGATTGTTGTATTTTCATTTTCATTTGTTGCCATATATTTTTTAATTTCTTCTCTAATTGCTTGGTTGACCCATTCATTCTTTAGTAGGGTGTTCTTTAACCTCCATGCTTTTGGAGGTTTTCCAGACTTTTTCCTGTGGTTGATTTCAAGCTTCATAGCATTGTGGTCTGAAAGTATGCATGGTATGATTTCAATTCTTGTATACTTATGAAGGGCTGTTTTGTGACCCAGTATGTGATATATCTTGAAGAATGTTCCATGTGCACTCGAGAAGACAGTATATTCTGTTGCTTTGGGATACAGAGTTCAAAATATATCTGTCAAGTCCATCTGATCCAATGTATCATTCAGGGCCCTTGTTTCTTTATTGACCGTGTGTCTAGATGATCTATCCATTTCTGTAAGTGGAGTGTTAAAGCCCCCTGCAATTACCACATTCTTATCAATAAGGTTGCTTATGTTTGTGAGTAATTGTTTTATATATTTGGGGGCTCCTGTATTCGGCACATAGACATTTATAATTGTTAGCTCTTCCTAATGGACAGACCCTGTGATTATTATATAATGCCCTTCTTCATCTCTTGTTACAGCCTTTAATTTAAAGTCTAGTTTGTCTGATATAAGTATGGCTACTCCAGCTTTCTTTTGACTTCCAGTGGCATGATAAATAGTTCTCCATCCCCTCACTCTCAATCTGAAGGTGTCCTCAGGTCTAAAATGAGTCTCTTGTAGACAGCAAATAGATGGCTCTTGTTTTTTTATCCATTCTGATACCCTATGTCTTTTAGTTGGCGCATTGAGTCCATTTACATTCAGCGTTATTATAGAAAGATATGGGTTTAGAGTCATTGTGATGTCCGTAGGTTTCATGCTTGTGTCATTGTGATGTCCGTAGGTTTCATGCTTGTAGCAATGTCTCTGGTACTTTGTCTCACAGGATCCCCCTTAGGATCTCTTGTAGGGCTGGTTTAGTGGTGACGAATTCCTTCAGTTTTTGTTTGTTTGGGAAGACCTTTATCTCTCCTATTCTAAATGACAGACTTGCTGGATAAAGTATTCTAGGCTGCATATTTTTTTCTGTTCATCACATTGAAGATCTCCTGCCATTCCTTTCTGGCCTGCCAAGTTTCAGTAGAGAGATCAGTCACGAGTCTTATAGGTCTCCCTTTATATGTTAGAGCACGTTTATTTCTAGCTGCTTTCAGAATTTTCTCTTTATCCTTGTATTTTTCCAGTTTCACTATGATATGTGGTGCAGAAGATCAATTCAAGTTACGTCTGAAGGGAGTTCTCTGTGCCTCTTGGATTTTAATGCCTTTTTCCTTCCCCAGATCCAGGAAGTTCTCAGCTATTATTTCTTCAAGTACACCTTCAGCACCTTTCCCTCTCTCTTCCTCCTCTGGAATACCAATTATGTGTATAATATTTCTCTTTAGTGCATCAGTTAGTTCTCTAATTTTCCCCTCATACTCCTGGATTTTTTTATCTCTTTTTCTCAGCTTCTTCTTTTTCCATAATTTTATCTTCTAGTTCACCTATTCTCTCCTCTACCTCTTCAATCTGAGCCATAGTTGTCTCCATTTTATTTTGCAACTCGTTGATAGCATTTTTTACCTCCTCCTGGCTGTTCCTTTGTCCCTTGATCTCTGTAGCAAGAGATTCTCTGCTGTCCTTTATACTGTTTTCAAGCCCAGCGATTAATTTTATGACTATTATTCTAAATTCACTTTCTGTTATATTGTTTAAATCATTTTTGATCAGTTCATTAGCTGTTGTTATTTCTTGGACGTTTTTCTGAGGGGAATTCTTCCATTTCGTCATTTTGGATAGTCCCTGGAGTGGTGTGGGACTGCGGGGCACTTCCCCTATGCTGTCTTGAATAACTTGCGTTGGTGGGAGGGGCCACAGTCAGACCTGATGTCTGCCCCCAGCCCACCGCTGGGGCCACAGTCAGACTGGTGTGTGCCTTCTCTTCCCCTCTCCTAGGGGCGGGATTCACTGTGGGGTGGCTTGGTCCGTCTGCCTTTTTTTTTTTTTAATTGTGGAAAAAAAAAAAACACATAACACAAACCACTTTAAGTGCACAGCTCAAGAGTGTTAACTATATTCACAGTGTTGTGAAATCCATCTCCAGAACTTTTTCATGATGCAAAACTGAAACTCATATTCTATCTGGTGGATGGCAACTCCCCTTTTTCCTGGTAACTACACTTCTACTTTCTGCTTCAAGGAATCTGATCTACTTTGGACACCTCATATAAGTGAGATTATACAATATTTGTCTTTTTGTATCTGGTTTATTTCACTTAGAATCATGTCTTCAAGGCTCATCCATGTGGTAGCAGGTGTCAGAATTTCCTTCCTTTTTAAGACTGAATAATATTCCCATTGTCATACATACCCATGTTCTTTATTGATGGACCTTTGGGTTGCTTCCCCCTCTTAGCTACTGTGAATAATGCTGCTATTAACATGGATGTGCCATCATCCAGTTCTAAAGTGGGGAAAGTGGTAACCACACAGACACACGGCCATCAAGATTTGAGAATTTTTACTTTGCTCAAGCTTTCATCGCCTGTTAAATAATAACTGAACAGAAGCCATTAAAATATACAACTGTTCCTTACCTAGATGCATTTGACTATAAATACCCTGGAGAATAACCTGTCCAATCAATCTTCCCCCCCACTCAGCTCTTTCTTCCCACAACCAGTGGGCAGAACTTTCCTGACATAATCTCAATACCTGCTGATTTCAAGGTCCAGGCTGGCTGGATTCACATGACTTCACCGCTCCCTTCTTCAAGGGTGAAACTCAGACCATGTATGTTTGTTTGCTTTATTTTCTCCAACTGATACTGGCATTGTCCATTATTTAATTTTGAAATACAAGGAAACACGATTTGTAACTGGGATCCCTAATTACAGACACTTGAGATATCTGGCAAATATAAATGTTGAATTAACAGGACTGTCCCTACTTCCTAGAAAAAGAGACTTCTACAATGAACTTCAAAGGGAGAAAGAACATTTTAAATCATCATCTTCTGCTTCTGTTGGTGGGGGGGGGGCGGTTAATAAAAATAAACTCAGAATGAAGCATCCAATACCTTAGCAACAATTTCCTTAGTTGCTTTCTTCAGGGCTTTGCTCAAAAAGTATCTTCTTAGTGATGCATTCCTGACCAAACCCTTAAAAATCACACCTTCCCCAACCTCCTGGCTCTCCTCTTTCCCCTCCCCAATTTATTTTGCTTCATAGTCCTAATCACCTTCTGATCTCCCTAATATATGTACTTTTTTTTTTTTTTTTTTGGCTCACTACTCCAGAATGTTCCACGAGGTCAAGGATTGTGTCTGCTTTGTTCTCTCGGTGAATCTTTGTTCTTTTCTGTATCCCCAGTGCCTGGCACATAGTCAGCACTGGATAAATATTCGTGGAATGAATGAATAAAGGAATACATGGGTTATCATCTGAAGATAATTGTAGTAATCATCTTTTCTACCACAACCCCTCTTCTCACAGAACTACCCTTATCCACAGGCTTGAGCCCTGGCAGCCATGTTTGGAGGATACAAATAGTGTCCCACAGCCACCACTGTGTAGACCAGGAGAGGACATGACCCTAACTACTTCTCAGATTGCATCTCCCAGAACTAAACGAAGGATGCTAATCCAAGGTTGCCCATGTGGCTGCAACTAAGGTGTCACAAAGCAAGGCTGCAGGAGAGACATGTGAAGAGAGAAGAAGCAAGGAGCCTTGGCAAGAGAGGGAGGGTGTTACGAAGAGAAAGGCAGAGAAAAATGAGAGACCACACGATCCCAGAGGGAAACCAAAAGAATCAACCTTGATTCTGGATAGTTTTGTCAACTATCTTGGCCCCTGGTGTATTCTGTCCCATACCCCTGTGTACTTCTAGTAAATTCCCTTTCTGGCTTAAGCCATCTGGGTGTGGGTTTCTTCTCTTTACAGCTAAAACAGCCTTCACTGGGACAGTGACATGAAACATCTCTCAGTGCAGATGCTAATAAATGTGTTTGCATTCATCAAAGTGATATTTCAGTGGGTCTGTGGTCAAATAAGTGCTCTAACCCCTTTTGCACTTTGTCGCTTCATTTGGAATCACTAGGACCAGGGTTCACCCTGCAGTATGAATTCAGGGCTTTTTATGTGGCTTTTTCATATGATAATGTAGAGTATATTTTCAGCCCAGCCTTCAATCAAATGGGCATCATCTTAAGGAGATATAATTATAGCAGCTATTTTGCTGGCTCTTAACTGAGGACAAAGCAAACAGTGTAAGAAATTATATTCAGTGATGATACTCAGAAAAACACAGGGATGAAGGTCAGTTGGCATAGACTCATCTGTAACATTTTATCCTCAGAGGAACCCCCCACACTGAAGGCCCGGGAGGACTGTTGTGTTTTGGTTTGGTTTTTGGTTTTGTTTTGTTTTTTCTTGTATGGACAGATAGCAGTTGCCTTAATAGGCTGTGAAATTATTAGCCTTGGCATATCCAACAAACCCAAATAAAATAAGAAAAAATACCCTCAATTACCAGTGAATCATATGCAATAATAGCCACTTAAAT
Organism: Herpailurus yagouaroundi; assembly: GCF_014898765.1. Lineage (NCBI taxonomy): Eukaryota > Metazoa > Chordata > Mammalia > Carnivora > Felidae > Herpailurus > Herpailurus yagouaroundi. Next base: position 6,706,402 of record NW_024412421.1, read on the forward strand.
CCACTGAAAACAACTTAGGTAAAACAATTGCCTTGGGGTTGTTTTACTTTGTTTTGTTTTAATTTAACCTTAACCACTCAAAGTCACACTGGAAATTTATATCTTCCAGTGACAATTCAGTATTTCGGTAACCTTGACCCTTTCTTTTGCAGTTTAAAATCACAGAAATGTTACACCATGGTAAAAATGAGTAACAACGCTAATGTATTCTCTCTTAATGCCATAATCAGCAAGTGAAACATAATTAGAGAACAGTGGTGTGCAGGCCAATTATGTATCCATCTCTGCTTGATGCAAAAGAAATCTGGTTTGGTCAATCCTAAAACTGACCAAACTTCATTACACATCTTCCACTGTAAAACACTTGTGTTTCAAACTATGGTACATGTGTTTGGAAAGTGGGGCATAAGAGAAAATAATTTCAAGAAACAGAAGAGATGTGTGCTGGTGCAAAGCTGTCTAATCCCCCTTCCCGCTTTCCTCCTCCTCCTCCTCCTCCTCCTCCTTCTTCTTCTTCTTCTTCTTCTTCTTCTTCTTCTTCTTCTTCTTCTTCTTCTTC
>NW_024412421.1:6707823-6721413 GCF_014898765.1 Herpailurus yagouaroundi
GAAGGCTAACCTATATTTCAGAGTATCCTTTTTAAAACCTAAATCTGATCAAGTCAGATTTCCCTTAAGAGCGTTCAGTTACTTCCTACTGCACTTAGAATGAATTCAAACTTCTTTACAAAGCCTACAAAGTGCTGTATGGTCCAGCCTCTGCTACATCTCCAACTTCAGCTTATACCACCCTGCTCATTGACCTTCAGCTGGGCTCCTCCAAATGAGACTCTGAAATAAGGATTTGAGTCCAAGTAGTTTATTTGGAAAAGGAATGATGTGGGAATGGGGACGGAAGGCAGTGAAGGAAGGAAGTCAATAAAAGGTAGGTGATCAAGCAGCTTATCACAATGGACTGAGGTTCAATCCCCCTGAGGACTCCTGAAAGACAGGGAGAGCACAGACTATGCCTCTTGGCAATAATCCCTCCCAAGGGACAGGAGGCTGGGAATTTCATCTACCAGCTCCCAGTAGCCAGAGGTTGAGAACAACTCCCAGGACATCAACTCTCTGGCCCCTCTAGCCTGCCCAGTGTGTTGACCCAGCATGCCAAGGGAAAGCCAGGAGGACTAAGGTATGGGTAGTATGCTGACAAATCTGGTACTCTAGGGGTGTCTGGGTGACTCAGATGGTTAGGCCTCTGACTTTGATGTTGGCTCAGGTCATGATCTCATGGTTCACGGGATCAAGCCCCACTTTTAACTCTGCGCTGACAACATGGAGCCTGCTTGGGATTCTCTCTCTCCCTCTCTCCCTGCCCTTTCCCTGCTTGCACATGCATGTTCTCTCTCTCAAAAATAAATAAACACTTTTTAAAAATCTGGTACTCTACTGTTTCCTAAAATCCAGCCTTGCAGGCCTTTTCCAGTTCCTCAGACTTGTTGCCCTGTCTTCTCTTTCAGAGACTCTATGTAGACCAGCCCCTCTGACTCAGACACTTTGCAAGGTTCCTTCCTTCTTGGTGTGAGCAGAACTTTCTCAGGTAAGTCACCCCTGATCATCCTAATTAAGTTCCTTTTCCTTCCTTATTTTGTTAACACTCCATGTTTGTTTCCTTCACAGCATCTTTCATGTTGTGTACTTATATTATTATTTTAGCTTACTTTACAACTGTGTACTCCACTAGAGTATACATTGTCCTTGGGTAGAGACCGTATCTACTTTATTCATCAACATAGAGCCAGCATCTAGCTCAGTGCCTGATAAATGGCTGGTACCCACTAACCTGTTCTCACACAAGTAAATTTTTGAAAGTGCACAGTTGTTTGCAAAAACTATCCATTTATACCCAACAACCAAAAATGTTTTGGTGAGCTAGAGAGAAATGTTTTGATGCATCATTCTCTTGCACTTTGCAAAGTGCTGATTTCAATGACCTCCTGAAGGAGACCATACCATAGACTCCCATAGGTATTTTGCCTTTAGTAACTCATATAAGAACAGTAATAGATATGAACAGGGCCTCTGCATACTAAAGCAGCCGGGAGATAAGATTCCAATCTCAGCCTCTCAGGCTCATATGCTTCATGCAGTAATTGTGACTTCTTGAAATATTATTGAAATATTATTATTCAAAAAATAATAATGAGGAAATTGGATTATCTCTTAAGTCTCCTCTTAAGCCTCAATATTCTCTCAGTCTGTTAATGAGAATGATAAATATCGCCCTTGCATGTTATAGATGTTCAACAAATATTTGGTTTTTAAATGTTTTCCATAGAATATGGATAGCTGAGCCACAGGTACACTGACATGAAATTCTCCTCACTGAATCTGTTTCTTTATCTGCAAAAAGTGGCAGTCTAATATACAAGCTAAGAATGACAAATACTTGCTGTGAGTGTCACTATTATCCAGTTCTATGCTCATGGCAGCCATCACTAATCAATTGCCACACTCTTTACCAACGATCCAAAATGTGGCCCCAGAAACCTGACAGATGTTACCTTAACCAAGAGATCAAGGTTAACATTGCCAGTGATAAGTCCTGTGGAAAGCAGGATAGCATGATATGATGGGATGGGAAGGCATTCCACCTCTATGGTGTTCTTCCCCAAAACCCATAACCCCAGTCTAATCATGGCAAAACCAGTAAGACAAATTCAAACTGAGGGACACTATACAAAACACCTGACCAGTACTCCTTAAAACTCTCAAGGTCATTACAAACAAGGAAAGAGGAAGAAACTGTCACAGATCAGAGGAGACTAGGCAGCATGACAATAAAATGCAATGTGGGGTCTTGAATGGGATCCTGGATCAGCAAAAACAAAAAACAAAAACAAAAACAACAACAACAACAACAACAACAACAACAACAAAACGGCATTAATGAAAAAACAAAAAGAAAACAAATAAAATGTGAGTAAAGTCTGGAGTTCAGTTAATAGCAATGTGCCAATGTTAATTTCTTAGTTTTGACAAATCTACAATGATTACATAAGATACAAACAGTAGGTTAAAGCAGTAGGTTTATAGGAACTCTGTTATCTTGGTGAATTTTCTATAAATCTAAAATTATTCCAAAATAAAAAGCTTATTTTTAAAAAGTCAGTGAGCCAGGTCCCCTCACTACCAGTGTGTTTCTCTTCTTTCTGACCTTCAATTTTCTCATCAGAGTGTCTTTAATCTTTTCAGATATTTTAATGCAGATATAGAAGATTGGAATTAAAATCTAACCATGAAATATTTTCAGTTAGAACACCTTGCCTGGGGCATATAGTAGGAGATAAACGATCCCGCCAAAACCAGTGTTGCTTTTTTCCCCACTTTCAAGCAACATGAATTGCTATGCAGATGTAGACTTTTCTAAATTAATGCATTTTTACATTTTTAATTAATTTTCCAAAACATCTTCTACTTACACCCAAATTTAATTGCAAACTCTGAGATCTGGGCGGAGTGAGAATTTATCGAATGATTTTATGCTAAGGAACCCCTGCCCCTAACACTAACAATCAACTAAATTGCTACAAATCTTCTCTTAATACCCTCCAGATGACATCCAGACCACAGCTAGTCTTTGTTCAATTCATACAGCTTTTCCCTTGAAGATACATACTGAGTGCAGGATTCATGCTTTCTGTGTACTTATGGATCCCATAATTCATTGTCTAGGTGAAATGGGCTGCTTTCAAAAACTTGGAGACTACAGCCTTCACTTTTCAAATTGTGTAGCTAGCAGATTTCATTTACAGTATATTGCAACAAGTCCCTGGGAGTTTTCACCGAAAGCCATAAATCAGAATCAGTTAAGAAAAATGTTCAAGAGAATTTCCCATTTCTGCAGATAGACAAGGTTGAGAAATATCAGAGGTAGAGTTATATAGTGTGAAATGACACTTTCTAAAGGGCTCTTTTGAGCAATTTATTAAGAATTTGTCAAAGACATGCCAAGTGCTCATCAGTGAATTAGGCATGTATTATAATGCTTATTGTAGCATTTAAAGATCATGATACTTATCACTTAGATTGTACTTAACACGCTCAAAACATTTTCAGTTCTAATTAAATATTCTCCCACGTGTATCTGTGCAGAGAAATAACCATTTATAGGAGGAAGAAATACCCAGACTCACAAATAAAAAATCCATCAGAGAAGTCTTGGGAACTTGAGTACAGCATTAAATATGTAGGCAAATGTATAACATCTTGAGTTTCAACCAGAAGTCTAAATTGGTTCCCCAAACAACCATTTGGAGTTCAGTCTTCTTATCAAAATGAGTCTTCATGCTTTTGTTTTCCTGAAGTTTTAGCTGCCCTAGACAGAGCCTTTTGAGGTTTAGGCTAATTATATGGAGCCAAGCAGGGAAACCGAGTGATTCCATTTTCCCAAATGGAGGGCTTGTCTTTTCAGAAACCAAGCTCAAAGAATGTGGGTTAAACATATTCCAGCTTCGAGACTACCTTTTCTTCATTTTTTTCCTCAACTTTCATAAAAGACATTACTATTTCCTGATAGGATCTACATTTCAGTAGAGGGAACACCCAAAAAGAGAATCCATCTCCACAGGTACCATTTATACTATTTGGAAATATGGGCCAAGAATTTTTGCTGAGAGAAGTTTGAGACTCAAAACTCAAATTTGGCTATTCAATGAAAGATTTAATTTGAGTGTTCAAACCATGCACCCCAGCGTTAGGCAAGATGGCAGTATTTATCCAAAAGGAACAACGCATATTCTTTGGTTCAAGGATGGGATTTTTAGGAACCCACCCCGAGGCCATTCCATGTATGAAGTATATGTACAAGTGCATTTGCTGAAGCACTGTTTATAATAGGAAAAAATCGGAACTCTCCAAAATGCCCCTTGATAGAGAAATGCATAGTTTATTTATCTACTACAATACAACTCTGGAGAAGCATTGGTTAGAGCTAGTGTCACCTCAACTGGCTATGTTTGTAGCCTGCTCCTCCATGGAGATTCAGCCCCCACAACTTTAACCAGAAGGAGAAAGAAACAAGAGTGAGGATTTTTCAAAACTAAATTACTTGGGGTACAGTAGAGTGTTTTCATTAAGCATACGAGCAACAGAGCCAGATGATCCAAGTTCAAATCACAGCTCTACACTTGATGTGACTTCTGTCGAGTTATGGATAATCATAATCTGTGGTTTCAATACCTATGAAATGTGGTCCATATTAATAGTATCCTCTCTGTAGAGATCTTAAAAGAATTAATGAGGCAATGCATGTATTATAGCATCATGCCCATCACACAGGAAATACTCAACTAAATATCATCTATGATGATAATATTCAGGTAGAAGGGATCTTGGAGCCTTGCTACTCAAAGGGTAGTTGGTGGAACAGTGACAGCAGCATCTGGGAGGTCATTGGAATGCGGGCTGTCAGGCCCCACTCCACATATACTCAATCAGAATCTGCATTTTCAACATGCCCCCAGATGATTCATATGCACCTTATAGTCTGAAACTAGTAAGTCCGGAACAGACTTACTGAATTTCTAACAAGTTGCTTGAGTAGCACATTAAGTTTGAGAAGTCCTTCCTGCCTTACAGATTGCCCGGTTCGGCCCCCTCACTGTACAAGTGAAGGGACTGAGTTCTGAAAATGTTAACTGACTTATTCAAGTCACACACCAGTAAACAGTAAATCTGGGACTCAGACCTAGCTTTCCTTGCCCTGAACCTTACACTTAGAACAAAGATTTCGAATTATAAATTATCAGGGCAGCCCAGTTCTCCAGGAGCACAGTGAATGGTTTGAAATGGGCTCACTATCCAATTCTGAAAATCTGTATGCATGTCAAGGTAAGTGAGACCCTAAATGGTTGTTATAATGAATGTAACGTTATAATTCACGCAGAGTCACTGTTGTACCTAGCAAATTCATAATTAGAGGTAATTTTGCACCTGCTGTCACGAGAAGATGGCATTTCCTTTAATTTAGCTTGATGCCTTGATTATACTGTGGGAGCGGCAGGAGACAAGGCAATCTCTCACTCGACTCCTGGAGAAAACACACAGCCTTTGGTTTGTGGTTATGATTAATAAAGCCATTTAGCATCCTTGGAATCATCAGCTGCTGTTTCTCATCGTACTAATGCAGAATCTTCCATGAGGCAGGAGCACTTGTCACCATCAACCTGTTGCAAAAACCTCAAGAGGCTACTAGGTTATTTTTGGGGTGAACCAACCTATGAATCCCAATCAAACTAACTTGGAAACATAGTCATTGAAATGGCTACGAATGCAGGTCACTGCATCAGGGTCATAAGAAACATAATGTTATTTTCCTATAATTGAATTTCTCTAATATAAGACCTTGTATCAGGAGTTTTGGGTGTTCCTCTTTTTTGGTGGGCTGCTTTAGATTTGGGGAACTTGTCTAGAGCCAAGCCACTAAGGGTGTAATGGGTAATTGTAATGGTCAACTTGCCCGGACTAAGGGATTCCCACCTGGCTGGTAAAATATTATTTCTGGGTGTGTCCATGAGGACATTTCTGGAAGAGATTAGCATTTGAGTTGATGAACTGAATAAAGCAGATGGCCCATTATCCAATTGTTGAAGGCCCAGATAGCACAAAAAGGCTGAGGAAGAGCCAGTTTGTTCTCTCTCTCTCTGCTTGAGCTGAAACATGGATCTTCTCAAGGTCTTGGACATCAGTGCTCCTGATTCTCAGGCTTTCAGACTTAGGTCAGGATTTACACCATCAGCCCCACCCCCATTCTCATGCCTTTGGACTCAGACTAAATCACATCACCAGCTTTCCTGGTTCTCCAGCTTGCAGACGGCAGATTATAGGACATCTTAGCCTCCATAACGTCGTGAGCCAATTCCTTTAAGCCTCCTATGTATATCTATATCAATATAGATATCCTATTGTTTCTCTGGAGAACACTGGTTAATACAAGAGAAGAGAGGCATCTAGATGTGCTGACATCCACTGAGAGTCTGTGTCTCGTACTGATCATTAGTCCCCCTGTGGTCACTGCTATGTCTAGTCACAGGATTCTCCCAGTCTCCTGGTGGCTCTCAGATACCCAGGCTTCTTTCTGCAGCTCTGTGCCAGCCAGAAGAGCACAGGCTAGGAGAAGCTTGCCCTCTAGAGCCACTGCAAAGCCAACACATCTGCTCCCATGTCATTCTGGGAGAGTATGGAGAATTATGGAGTCTTGCCAACTCAAGATTCAAATCCAGCTCTAGCTGAGGCCAAGTCATGCCGTAACCACTACATTAATACGCCTCTCATTTTTCCCTTCAGTATTGATCACAGCAGGAGACATGCCAGGGTCTTGGCGATCTCTACAACACATGAACCCTATTGGGCATTCTAGGGAGAAAGGAGGAAGTTCAGGTTTGGGAGCCAGGAAAAGGCACCAGTATGATCTGGGACAAGTCCCTTAACCTGCCTGACTGCCCCTCTTCGGTCTGACATTCTTCTCAGTGATTCTCACTGTGGTCAGGCACCAACCTTCATTGTCCTATTCCCTTGATGATGAAAGATTAGGTCATTTGTACTTTTTTCCTATTTTATACAAAGCTGTAGTGGACATTCTTTATCAAATATCTGTTCAGTCTGTTGTCTGATTACCAAGCGGCAAACCATTCGGGAAGAATTGATCATTCACAGACATGCTCGTCGGAGGTTGCTGTGCATCTGCTCAAACGTAGCCACGGAGTAAGATCAACTGAATAAGAGTGGATGAACTTTCACCCCCCCCCCCCCAGCCCAATCCTCAATTCATGCCAACATCCACTCACCCCCAGGAAAAAGTGAGTCCATCTAAGGTGATTTGACAAGACTCTGCAATGCCCTGAAAAGGCAAATTACTATGCAGCTGTGTTAAATTGATGATAACTTGCAAGTGGAGACACATAAATTCAATGTGAATTCTCAGTGAAACTGAGACTGCAATTAACTGTACGCCATTTTAGTAAATGGGAGATTTTGCTGTACATGAAAAAAAAAAATCGTGATGATTTGAAGCCGAACTACCTTCCAAAAGAGTATATACCGTTTGAGGTTTGGGGGTTGCTTTTCAAGTCCAAATAGTAATGCGGGGTGCAAAATTATGGAAAGCATAATTCCAGGGCAGAATTATTGGGGAGAAGTTTTTGTCAGTTTCCACTTTTTTAAAAAAGACTTTCTTATTTTTATTCTATTTGCTTCTCACGAGATTCAAACCACAATTGAGACTGGTATTAAAAGACAATCATTACCCCAAACCCAGAGGAGAGAAGACTCAGCGTGTTGTATATGAGCCACTTGATTTCAAGTGGTGTTAAGAGGGTTTTTAATTACTCAGCTTTGGACTCAGGTATCACCTTCCCTGACAAAACAGCAAGAGAGGAACAGCTTTCTCAGTGGATTAGATAACTTTCCCCACCACCAGCCCCATGACCAGGAGCCATTGTGCCACACAGGAGAAGCTATTTTCACCTAGCTCATTAGAGGGGGCAAGAAGAGGTGCTATTTAGAGTTCCTCAAGGCCAATAGGGAGAAAGAGAAGGGGAAAGTAGACAACTCTCATCAGTAGCCAACAGCTCAACATTTTCCCCGCCAAAAGTCTGCCTTTTTCAAGGACACCACTCAAACTATGGAGAACAAAAAGAACAATACCTAAGAGCAGGGGCTCTGGAGTCAATTACAAAGACCTGAGTGCCAATCCCAGCTTGGGCACCTGCAAGTTTAGACAAGTTCCTCAGGAATTTGAGACTCACTTTCCTCACCTGTGAACAGGACTTATTAATATTATTCACTTCATAGGATTTTCATGAGAATTAATTTTTTTCAATATATAAAGGTCTTGGCACAGTGCTTGGTCTCCAGTAGATGTTCATAGATAGCGACTATAATTAGTGTTATGACAATGACCCTTCTCTTCCTCGATCTACCAAACCAACATCAAATAGCAACTTCATTCTTGTCATATCCTAAATCATCCTTCAGTTGGACCACGTCTTCCTTCTACTCAACTTCACCATTGGCATCTCTGAGAAGGACCCCACATTCACACAATCCCTGATCATTCTGTTTTTCAGCTCTACCATGTCTTACCCCATCTCAAACCCACAGTGCAGACATCCTTTCCAATTCTTGCCCATCTTTCAAGTACTATACTGAGCACACAAAAGGCAGGAGCAAGTGACCAAAGAAGCAGGGCCAGCTTCGTGGGCATGCCACCTCTACAGTCACACAGGACCCCACACTTAGAAGGACCCCCACACTTAGTTTAATGCTGTGTTGTAGCCATCTTGAAGTTCTTTTTTTTTTTTTTTAAACATTTATTTATTTTTGAGACAGAGAAAGACAGAGCATGAACGGGGGAGGATCAGACAGAGAGGGAGACACAGAATCCGAAACAGGCTCCAGGCTCCGAGCTGTCAGCACAGAGCCCGACGCGGGGCTCGAACTCACAGACCGCAAGATCATGACCTGAGCCGAAGTCGGCCGCTCAACAGACTGAGCCACCCAGGCGTCCCAAAGTTCTTAATTTTTTTAAACAAGGGACCCCACATTTTTATTTTGAACTGGGTATGACGTATTATATAGCTGGTTCTGCAAACAGGAAAAGAAATGCAAAGATGAAGGCTGAGCTGGCTCCCTGTACTGGTTCTACCATATTCTAGAAATATGACCTTGCATAAACTCACCACTTATTCTACACATATTTTATTGATTGCCTCCTATCTCAGTGTTCTCACTTATAAAATGGGCATGATGATGGCATCTATCTCAGGGAGTGTTCTAAGAAAAACGTGTGCCTTTAGTCACTTAGCACTATGGTGGCACATAGCAAGTCTAGAGATTGGGGTAGGAAGGAAAAATAGAGGTTCCAGTAGACTCTGAGAATGAGAGTCCCATTCATTTTAAATCATTTATATATTTTGTGGCACCTGATAGAGACAAAACAAAATAAAGAAGGATGTGATGGATATAAATGAAGAGAATGAATTAATCCTTTCTTCCTGAGGGTCACAGGTTTTTGCAGGGAAAGGTGGAAGAATCACTTACCCACATCATGATGCTACAAGTTAGAAAGTGGTAAAACTGAGAGCAAGGTACCAAAAGGCTTAAGGACGATTGGACAAGGAGGGAGACAGAGGGTAACCTCTGGAGTAGCTAATATTGGGATTTTAGCAGGAAAAAATGGCTTGGGCTTTAAAGTAGAAAAGGCACAGAGGGCAGCTCTGTGGAGGGAACAGTTTGCACAAAGCCCCAGAGATGGCAGAATGAAAATGGCACTGAGGGCATGGCAAGTGGGCTACGAAGAATGGGTATAAATCTCCCACAAGATGTTGGCCTGCTAGAGAAATGGTTTTTTCTTTGTTTTCTTTAAATGAACTCAAATGTGACTCTTAAGACCCCAACCCAGCAGGCTAGTGGGAAAGTTAATCACCGTCATTACTAGGACTCTCTCTTCAGCCACTGTTTGGGGCTGTCCTCTAAACTGTTCCAAAGCCCAGGAGGTTTCCACAGCACTTCTGGCCATGGTCCTTGATCTACACTGGTTTCTGCTGAGATACCCAACCCTGTCAGGCCCACTAAGGTGACTGTTTGGGGGAGGGGTCTAAGAGATGCATGATCCAGAGAGCAGGGACAAGCTAATGACTCCAAGAAAAACTGAGTTAATAGATGAATGCTTCAAGTGGCCACTGATATTCAGTCAATCCTGATTTCAACTTAATATAAACATTGAGGGGAGTCATAGTATTGCTGAATCTGACTAGATGCCCAGGAGACCATTCTGCCCCCATTTTACTTCTTACCAGCCGTGTTACTTTGGGTAAGTTACTTCATATCTCTAAGCCTCAGCTTTCTCATCCGAAAAATAGGAATATCAATTATATGACCTTTTAGCATTGCTGTTAAGATTATGTGAGAAAGGGGCACCTGGGTGGCTCAGTTGGTTAAGCATCTGACTTTTGATTTTGGCTCAGGTCATGATCTCACGGTTTGTGAAATCAAGCCCCACATCAGGCTCTCTGCTGACAGCTTGGAGCTTGCTTAGGATTCTCTCTCTCTCTCCCTGTCTCTGCTCCTCCTCTGCTCAAGTGCATGTGTGTTCTCTCTCAAAATAAATAAATAAACTTAATAAAAAGATTATTTGAGATACTAGATACAAAGAACAAATTGCCTGGCATATAAAAATGCACCATAAATGGAAGCTATCATCATCATCCCCATCTCCATCCTGCACCCAGAATAAATACACAACTGAACAATAAAATTCCTTTAAAAGAGATGACATCAGCTTAACTGTGATAACATTTCTGAACTTAAGTTACCTAGATTCAAATCTCAGTTCAGCTGCTTGCTAGCTCCGTGACCTTGGGCAACATACTCATGGATGCTCTCTGGGCCTTAGTTTCCTTATCTGTAAGTTGAGATTTATATCAGTACCTACCTAAAAGTTCTGGTCACCAATTCAAAGTGGAGAGGGAGTTTCCCATCCCCCCAACCAAGCAGTTCTTTGACACCAGCTGGGTGTCCTGCAATTCAACTCAATTATGATAGTCTTTACTTGGAGATAGCATCAGATTCCCCAGGTTAAAGTTAAGGACTCAGTCTTACAACACAACACTCCACTTCAATCACCAGTCACAAGGCCAGGTTGTTACTGTACTTTCAATAGATTGGCTATAAATCACAGGTTCCCATGATCCCCTCTTTGGGTTAGATTAATTTGCTAGAGCCACTATCAGAACTCAGGAAACTCATTTACTCACTGGTTTACCGATTCATTACAAAGGATATTAAAGGATATGAATTAACAGCCAGATGAAGAGATACATAGGGCAAGGTCCCAAACAAAGGGGTTTCTGTGATTGTGGAATTTGGGGCCAGACCCCCTGGCACTAGGAAGCATTTTGTTTCTCCAACCTGGAAGTTGTTCTGAACCTCATGCTTTGGGGTTTTTATGGAGGCTTCATTGCCTAGGCATGGCTGATTAAATCATTGGCCACTGGTGATGGAACTCAATCTTCAGCCCCTCTGCCCTCTCTGGAGTGGGGGGTGGGGGGTGGGTAGGTGAAATTTCCAACCCTGTGATCACTTGATTGGCTCCACTGGCTACCAGCCCTCATCCTTAGGTGTGGTCCAAAAGTCAGCTCATTAACATAATAAAAGACACCTTTATCTCTATCCTCACTCAGGAAATGCCAAGGGTTCTGTACCAGAAACAGAACAAAGACCATTATAAAGACTTATTATAACAGAACAAAGACCAAAGGTTTATTATAAATCATAATATTGCACTACCTTGTAGGACTGCTGGGAGAACTGAATGAATTTTTTCATGTAAAGCACCCAGAAGGGCGCTTCAGTAAGGGTTGGCTATTATTGTTTTGTTTTATTGTTCCAAATGCATGTGCATTCAATCAATTCCCAGAACCACTCCTATGAGGAGAGAAAAACACAAATTACTGATGAGGTTTAGAAATCTGTCCTCCTGGGGCGCCTGGATGGCTCAGTCAGTTGAGTGTCTGACTTCGGCTCAGGTCATGATCTCACAGCTCGTGAGTTCGAGCCCCGTGTCGGGCTCTGTGCTGACAGCTCAGAGCCTGGAGCCTGCTTCTGCTTCTGTGTCTCCCTCTCTCTCTGCCCCTAACCCACTCACATTCTGTCTCTGTCTCTCTTAAAAACAAATAAACATTAAAAAAAAAAAAATTAAAAAAAAAAAAGAAATCTGTCCTCCTATCAAAGTCCATCTTCTTCTTCCAATCTTGCATCAAGTAGAAAGTCCCCCTTCAATGGTCACCAACCCAGAGAAAGAAACTGTAAACAGTTGGTGTATATCCTTCCAGATGTTTAATAAATGTAAATACATATAAATGGAATCTTATTTTTTATTTTTTTTTATTTTTTAACATTTATTCATTTTTGAGAGAAAGAGACAGAGTGTGAGCAGGCAGAGAGACAGGGGGACACAGAATCTGAAGCAGGCTGCAGGCTCTGAGCCATCAGCTCAGAGCCCAACACAGGGCTCAAACCCATGAACCAAGAGATCATGACCTGAGCTGAAGTCAGACACTCAACCAACTGAGCCACCCAGGTGCCCCTGGAATCTTCTTTTTTAAATTTAACAACATAATGTGGACATCTTTCACATCAATACTGTTGGATCTACCTCATCCTTTTCAATGGCTCATTATATTCCATTGCATCCCTGTACCTACCATGCTCTGTTGAACCAATTCTCTACCTATGGAATATAGATCCCAATTATCTGGGAGGCTACATATATCATCATTTAAAAAAAATTTTTTAAAAACAATTTCATGTTTATTTTTGAGAGAGAGAGAGAGAGAGAGAGAGAGAGAGACAGAACATGAGTGGGGGAGAGACAGAGAGAGAGGGAGACACAGAATCTGAAGCAGACTCCAGGCTCTGAGCTGTCAGCACAGAGCCTGACATGGTGCTCGAATCAATAAACCATGAGATCACGACCTAAGCCAAAATCAGATGCTTAACCAAATGAGCCACCCAGGTGCCCCCATCATCATTTCAAATACATACACAGAAATTTATCTGATTATTTAGGATTAATTTCTAAATATGGAATATCTATATTAATGAGTATGACTATTTAAAATTTGGCTACCTATTACCTGAATGCTCACCCCAAAGAATGATTTTTTATTGTATTTTATCTATTTTATTTTCCCCTTTTTCTGGCTCTGACTACATTTTACTTTGGGTTATATTTCCCTTCCATCTATATTAGTTTGCTAGCATGACAGTAACAAAGTACTATAGACTGGGCTGCTCAAACAACAGAAATTTATTTTCTTTTGGTTCTGGAGGCTAGAAGACTAAGGAGGTTAGTCTCTTCTGAGATCTGTCTACTTGGCTTATAGTGTTTCCTCTGTGTCTTCATCTGGTCTTCCTTCTGTGTCTATCTATGTTCTAATTTCCTCTTATAAGAAATCCAGTCATATTGGAATTAGGACTCACCCTAATATCAACATTTTAGCTGAATTACCTCTTCAAAGACACTTTCTCCAAAAGCAGTTACATATGAGGTACTTGGGGTTAGGACTTCAACATATAAATTGGGGAAGTGGGGGACACAACTCAGCCCATAACATTATCTGTCATTTAATGCTTCCTCTTTGAATTTCTGGAATA
>NW_024412421.1:6726413-6845685 GCF_014898765.1 Herpailurus yagouaroundi
GAGGAGGAGGAGAAGGAGGAATAGGAGGAGAGGGGGAGGGGGAGGAAGAGAAGTGTTCAGAGATTTTCTGTTAATTAAATGTGTGTCTTTACCCAGCACCATAGTTGTTGCCCATGGTCCACAGTTCTGCCCATAGGACAACATAGGCACTAGTCCAAAGCCCTCAGGCAGAATGCTAACTTTGCCAGTCAATAGCTCTGTGACCTCAAGCCAGTTGCCTGACCTCCCTGAGCCTATTTTATCATGTATAGAAATAATGACAGCATTCACTCACTTCAAAGAATTACTAAAGAGCTCAAATGAAAGATCTACACGAATGTGCTTTGTAGAGACCAAAGCATGGGGTAAAAACTCATAGCAGTTGACACCCTGCCTCTTCTTGCCTCTGCTTCTCCTCCTGCCACATCCATGCATCCCCACCTGCCTTTGCCTCTGCAGCATTTACTTTCCCCAAGAAGAGGCTTGCTTCCTGTGCAAACAGTCTCCAAAGGCAATTAGGGCTCACCCTCCCTCCCCAGGGTTTGTGAAACTTTATGCGTTCCATGCTTCTAGGAACATTAACCACGACTTCGTGACACAGTCCCAAAGGGGACCGACTGGCTTTGGGATAGTGGACGATGACTTCATTGGGAAGGCCATTAATCATAATTATGAAATAATGAAATGGCTGTCAATTTGCCCATGCCTAATAACACCTAGTTAATAAGAGGGTCTTTTTATTTCTCACAGTGGAAATGGATGGCAGAGGATACTGTTTCTGGGAGAACATTACATGTCTTGGATGGCTGAAATGCCTTGGCCAGTGGAAGTCACTCAACTTTTGGCTGGATGCCTCAGCAGCACTCTCTGAGCCGTGCAATAACCTCTCTGAAATGCACTGCTGCTCCTGTCTTATTGCTTAATTAATCCACTTCTAATTGATATGGCCATGCATTACCATGCCTGCTTCCCCACTGTGAGAGCCCATAAAAACATATTTGGGACTCTCGAAACAATGTCAAGAACATGAACTTCTCAATGACATCATACTTGGTCAAGAAATGTGAGTCCCATGACTTTGGCCAAATATGATCCTGACATCTAATAAAAATGTCCGAACCATTGAAAGCATTATTATATTTCAAAGGATTTATATTACAGGGAGGTGGGGAGAGGAGAGATGGAGGGAGGACAAGAGCTAATTGGAGAGTGGGGGGCTGATATTGCCTTTTAAACCCTTCCTTGGGGCGCCTGGGTGGCGCAGTCGGTTAAGCGTCCGACTTCAGCCAGGTCACGATCTTGCGGTCTGTGAGTTCGAGCCCCGCGTCGGGCTCTGGGCTGATGGCTCAGAGCCTGGAGCCTGTTTCCGATTCTGTGTCTCCCTCTCTCTCTGCCCCTCGCCCGTTCATGCTCTGTCTCTCTCTGTCCCAAAAATAAATAAACGTTGAAAAAAAAAATTTTAAACCCTTCCTAGGTGGATGCCCCTCTTATTCCTTCCCCCTAATCCTATCATGGTAACACCAAAGCTTCTATCAGGGACCGGAATAGTAGGCTACGTGAAGCACTGTCTTGAAAGATAGGTCATCTATATCAGTTAATTCTAGATGTTTATGAGAAGTTCTAAAAATAGAGAGTTCAAATCCCACCTCCAATCCTCTCTAGCTAGATGCCCTTGGACAAGTTACCTAATCTCCCTGGTACCCAATTCTCTCAGACATTAAAAAAAAAAAATTGGGGGCGCCTGGGTGGCTCAGTCGGTTGAGCGTCCGACTTCAGCTCAGGTCACGATCTCGCGGCCCGTGAGTTCGAGCCCCGCGTCGGGCTCTGGGATGACGGCTCAGAGCCTAGAGCCTGCTTCCGATTCTGTCTCCCTCTCTCTCTGCCCCTCCCCCGTTCATGCTCTGTCACTCTCTGTCTCAAAAATAAATAAATGTTAAAAAAAATTAAAAAAAAAATCACATATAACAGCATGTTAGGCTAGGGTTGGGAACAAAGTCTTTCCATATTACATACCATCAAAATCATCTTTAGAAAATCCTCTGAACCACTGTTGTCTCCATAAATCTATCCACAGCAATCCTCAGGCACATTCAACTTTGAGACCTCCAAAAGGAAAGCCTAGATTAAGGGCTGGCAAACTATGGCCATGGGCCAAACCCAGCCCATCACCTGTTCTTATAAAGTTTTACTGGAACAGAGACACATTCATGCATTTACATATTGTCTGTGGCTGTTTCACATGGAAACAACAGAGTTGACTGGTTGCCATATAGGTCAGACAGCCCACAAAGCCTTAAAAGATTTACTATCTGGCCTTTTACAGAAGTTTGATGAGCCTGGTCTAGGTACAGATGATGGGTTTCCATCCCACCCCCTTTGCCTTCAGTATAGTTGATCAACTCCCTCTCAGGCCATGAGAAGAGGTGAAGAATTCTACAGCACACCACTGGCCTGTAGGGTAGTCTCCATTTGGTCGTGATAGTCAACCTCTACAGTTCTCAACTGGGGTTAATGGTGTTGTTCACTGACTTAAAAATAAGTCTTGGGGCGCCTGGGTGGCTCAGTCAGTTAAGCCTCGACTTTGGCTCAGGTCATGATTCTGCAGTTCGTGAGTTCAAGCCCTACGTCAGGCTCTGTGCTGACAGCTCAGAGCCTGGAGCCTGTGTCGGATTCTGTGTCTCCATCTCTCTTCGCCCCTCTCCTGCTCGCACTCTGTCTCTCACTCTCTCTCTCTCAAAAATTAATTAAAAAACCACTTAAAAAAAAAAGTCTTGCTATAGACATAGGTTCTACACATCAACTGCAACCACACTTGGGACTTGATTTCTCTGAACACAGCACCCCCTTTCCCAAAGAGGAAGTAAAGTGTGGGTGAGAGATGATGTCAGCACAGAAACCAGTCTTTTGGGGGAGTGTTCTGGCCGGTAGGGTGTGTTCCCCTGGAAGCTGGTAGGGTGAGCAACTGAAGAATTCTCTGTGAAGGGGTGAGTCAGGACTTCTCATCTACTGGGTTCACAGGAGCCTTTGACAAACTGGCTTTGTCCTCAGCACTTCATTGGCAGACACCAATTTCATCCCCAACACTCTGCCTGTCTTCTGGACTGAAAGGCTCCTCAAAGCCCATGCGGATTCTGGTGCCTCATTCCCCGAGGCAGCTTCAAAACACTTCACAGGCGATATTAATTGTGCTGATTAGGCAGGACCTCCCCTTTTGTAAACTCATGTTGATGGCCTCAAACCAATAAGTACCTGTGGTAATTTTATGGTCTCTAAATGAGGGTGGAAGACAGTGTGGGGAGAAAGTGCTTTGTGTGGGAATTAGGAATCCCTCCAGGCCAGCTAATATTTCTGAGAGAGAGTGGTTTCCAGAAATTTCCTCATTGCTGTGGCTTCTTCTTTCTGGTTTTCTCCCCACCACCCTAGCTTTATCGAGGTATGATTGACAGATAAAAACTATATCTATGTAAGTTGAAAGGCATGATTTTTTTACATGATTTTTTTAAAGCATACAACGTGATGACTTAATATACATATACATTGTGAAATGAACACAATCAAGTTGATTTTTTTAATTTTTAAAAAAATGTTTATTTTTGACAGAGAGAGCGAGAGAGTCAGGGAGGGGCAGAGAGAGAGGGAGACAGAGGATCTGAAGCAGGCTCCGCACTGAGAGTGGATAGCCTGATGAGGGGCTCGAACTCATGAACTGTGAGATCATGATCTGAACCAAAGTCAGACACTTAACTGACTGAGCCATCTAGGTGCCCCCACAATCCAGTTTATTAACACATCCATCACCTCATAGTTATCTTTTTGGTTGCATGTGTGGTGAAAACACTTATGATCTACTCTCTCAGCAAATCTCCAGTATGCAATACAGATTTACTATCATCACCCTGATGTATATTCGATCCCCAGAACTTATTCACCTTACAGCTCTTTTATGGTCTTTATTGTAAGGCTGCACCTCTTGGTGAAAGGAAAATCACACTATATTTCTGCAAAGTTCTTTCTGCATGCACTGTCTTCCCAGAAAGGTGCTATAGACTGGTGGCAACAAACCTGGCATCTCCAACTGCCAGGAAATGGATCCCATGTGCTTCTTAGCAGCCAGTGACCTTGTAGGAGTGTGGACTGCTTTGCACCTTCATTAAATCATCTGAAAATGGGAAACGATAGTCAAAGCCAGCTTCAGAGGTGGGTGGCATCTGCAGTTGCACAGAACCCCATGCTTAGCAGGGCCTCGCACCTGGTTTTGTACTCTGCTGTCCCATCTTGAAATTCTTAGTGGTTTTTGAACAGTCTCACATTTTTATTTTGCACTGGGTCCTGCAAATTCTGTAGTTGTCCTGAAGAGGGCACTGCTCTCGTGGGGATAACTGGGATAGATGAATGCATGGGAAGTTCTTGGTTCAGTACCTGGCATACAGTATTCACTCCAAAAATAAATGATTATCATCAGTGGTGTGTAGTTAATTACACAACCACCTTACGAGGCAAACTGAACCGAGAGTATGATGTAGCCAACTGTGTAATTTTACTTTACAAATGAAAACATTGAGGTTCAGCAAGGTGAAATATCTTCTCAAGATCATCTAACTCAGCTTAGATCAATAAATGTTCATTCATTCATTCATTCATCAGAAAATGCTTGCAGGGATCCAACTATGTACACACAGGCTTGAGGAGACTTGTGAGCAAGACCAGTCTAGCGGCAGACCATCTAGCTCTTCAAAGCCACTAGCTGGTCCCTGAGGGAATAAAGTTCAGGAGAACCCAGGGTTGCTACCCTCTGAGGTCAGTAGAGAAAGCTCAGGTGCCCTCTTGGTCATAGCTAAGACCAAAACACCCTACAATCACCTTTGGTCACATCCTAAAGCCTTTGGGGTAATTTCTAAGTCCTGCTCTTAGAAGTGTGTCCACTGCCCCATGTCTTGCCCTCATGTTAGCCTCCAATGTCATCTGTCATTCCTACTATCACCTTCTGGAAGGATATCCCAGGGGATGGTCTATTGCTTAATTTTAGGTTCCTTGCTTCTGGAAAGGAAGTCTATGCACAGACACTGATCTGTCCAGCCCAGTGCTCTAGGCTCTCACCTGAGAGGGAGATGAAATAATGGTCACCTAGGACCTTGTCTCTTGGAAGAGTCACAGCAAGAACTGGGGTTTCACCTACTAATCCACCTGGCCCCCATGATCAATCAGTCCCTTTCCTACACCCCTTCCAGTTGTGCCCAGCACCCATCATTACTCTGTTATTCAATTTTTGAATGCCAAGAACACACAACACCTCCATTATAGGGCGTTTCCATCTATGAAATAAGATAGGTGGTTACACCAGTTATTTCCCAAACTTCGAACCATTCAAGGTATTTTCCATGTGCATCTATCTACAATGTACTTAATATTTTCCTTCAAGTTGCCTTTCTAAAAATATAATACATTTATTTAAGTAAATGTAGTATCTTTAACATTAGTCAGTAGGCCCACCTGCCTTAAACAGAAAGTGATTGCACAAATAAAAATATAAAATAAAAAAGGATACCAGATTAGACTGTGCAGGTACCACCTACAACCATCATCTGTATCACAAGTGCCCACATCAGGGAACTCAGGGCTAAACTATTCCCAGCATTATGAGCGGACCACAGCTGAGTGTACTCCCTATTTGTAGGCATTTGCATTTTTATACAGGCCTCTTGGAAACATAACACTTAACCCATGGAGAGAACTCGGGGGTTCTAGGCAACTAGTAATAGAGGGAAGATATTTTTACTTAGAGCAGGGTTTTCCAGTAAGGCTGGAACCATGCATGGGCATGAAGTCACCTAACGCATCTCTGAGTAATGGAGGCCCTGGACACTCAAGAGTGGGGTCTGGACTCCCTAGAAAATGGAGGAATAAAGGTGGTTTGTTTTTCAATGAGCTCCATTTGCTTCCCAAGTGAAACCAGATAAGGAGCTGCTGTCAGGTTCTTGGGTCATTAGAAATACCTGGTGGAAATGCGAGTTAAGGAACAAATAATCCAACAGGTATCTTCTGAACAGATGCTCCAGTGCCTATCTGCTGATTGTCAGGGCTGGCCTGCAGCAAAACAGAGTAGACTGTCCTGTTTGTCAGCCAAGTCTTTCTTTTCTATCATGGATTCCCCCTGAGGGCTCATGATTCATCTCCACTTCTCAGGGATCCACCCTCTTCACAATGCACCAGCTGACTTTATCCTTCTCTTTTCCTGTCGAAATTTGACTGCCTTGATCCATTTCCCGTGGGACCTGCCCCAGGCAACACAATTACAACATTAATGCCAATGATGAGCACTATAACTTTACAACCTTCATTACCACTTCGGCATACAAAGCTTCCTCACTTTCTGCCCCAGATTAATCACTCTCCTGGATGATTGGCAGTGGGAACATTCATTTCTTTCAGAGAAAAACACTGTTACTACCCACTGGGTGTCATCTTGTCACCCAGGTCTCAAAAGACAGCCACAGAAAAGACAGCCATGGGTACATTTCACAATGTCTGTGCTGTCCAGTCTTCTTCATGACTAATTTGTTATGCTATGTAGACCCTTCCAGAGCCCATAAAAGACTATTGTTAAAATGGGGTGAGCTCAAGGAGAGAAGACATGGGAATGAGTTCTGGACCAGAGAGAACCTGGGGAAAAAGGTACAAGGATCTGGTACCAGTGAAATTACTTTGCTTGTAGTATTCCAACTATAGTGAATCCAAGAGCCCACATGCTCAGGTTATCTAAAGTCCAGCCTCTTCCTGGGGGTTTCTCCTCAAATATCACAAGGGATCCTCAGCCCAGAGCCTGTGAATCAGCCCTCTTGATGCTGTCGGCTGCCACCTTGCAGCAGAGAGTGACTCAAGTGTGACCCTGAAAGCATGGCAGCCTCCTTTTCTGCTCTTGGTTGCCTGGGAGCACTTCCCCCTACCATGGCCAAAGTATCCCTACAGTTAGAACCCAAACAGTTCAAGATATTTAAAAAAATGCCCTGGAGATTATCTACCATCTCCAATGCCCTGCTTGTACCCCAACCACGGATAGATGGTAGGCTCTGCTGATCGGCTCAGGCTTCCATGGTTTGTCAAGTATGAGAAAGAGTGGTCACATTCGATGAAGTCCTTTGGCAAGACTGCCCCAAACTGCGAAACAGCTTTGTGTGAAGTAAGAGATGAGCTAGATGTTAGACAAAGGCTGGGTCAGTTTTACAGTTTTCCCAGATATTTTGCAAGTGAAGTTTATTGCTCCAAAAAAGACAGTAGCGGCTTGTGCAATTTACTGGGTCAATGCAAGATCAGGTTTTAGACCTTTTCTTCTGCTAATGCAACAGCACACAAGGACAGGACCCACCTAGATTAGGCAGTTTGATTTGGACCACCTAGCCTACCAAAATGTGTGTTTCTCACTACTGCAGTGGCTATACAGTCAGTAAGCAGAAGTTTGTGAACCCACATTGCCTCTGTCTTCCCTGAGGTCTTACTGTGTGGAGGAGGAAGTCACTCACAATAGACAGAGCAGCCGAGGAGTAAAAGTTCCCCAGCTCCCAACATCTATCCCACACAAATGAGAGATAGATGAAATAAGAGACTCAATGAGTAATTCTGAATGCCTTGAATTCTTAACAAAACCTCCAAACAAGATTCTCCTAGGAGGGGATAGGAAAATGCAACTCAAATGAAGTCTTTTAGAGACAAAAAAGAAATGGCACATTTGACAAGGGTCAGCTGGCCAGGCTCCTGTGATGACAGCATTCTGGGAGTATTAATATGTACCAAGAGCTGTAAATGGTTGCAAAAATGTACATGGATTCCTTGACATAATGTACTAGCTCACACCATCTGCCACTTTCAGCCATCATGGGCTGCATGCTTGAAATCCTTTTTAATCACTTTCACTTAACAAGAAGTTGAGCTCAAAGCTAATTTTTGAAAATCTGCCACTAAAATGATTCCTTGGGGTTGTTGCTCTGGTGACCTTTAAGGACATCTAAGATGGGCAGAAGTCTGCTAAAGAATGCCAAGAATTTTTAAACTTCATGTACTAGTCCACACTGGGTTCTAAATTGAACTTCTCTTACACTAATGTCGGCCATACACAGCAGGAAGGCCGGTGGAATCCCCATACACAAACATGCAGTCCCTATAAAGTCAGTTGAATGTACTCAGGAAGAAAAAAGAGTTTTTAACATAATACTGTGACTACACATAAGCAAGAAACTCAAGATCTATTCAACTCAAGAAACCATGATTCCAACACTTTAAGGAGAAGATGGCAGTTCTGGAAGTATTAAGGTTTGATACTGTATCCCCTAAACCATATTTGCTATATGTCCTAGTGAATTTAAAATATTTTTTAAAAGTTTTAAGTTTATTTATGTATTTTGAGGGAGAAAGAAAGAGCACACACGTGTGAGTTAGGGAGGGGCACAGAGGGATTGGGGGAGAGAGAGAATCCCAAGCAGGCTCCATGCTGTCAGCACAGAGCCCAACACAGGGCTCAATCCCATGAACCATGAGACCATGACTTGAGCTGAAATCAAGAGTCAGGCTCTTAACTGACAGAGCCACCCAGGTGCCCCAAATTTAAAATATTTTTAATGAAATTTTTGATTATACACAGTTTTTGTCTTATACCTTTAGATCCTAACCCTAGTCTTAAGAGCTAAGCCTTCTTTTGACATTCTCTTCGAGTCCACAGAAAGCCAGCCTCTCTTTGGAGACTAGTGAGATTATGTGTAATGAAAGTTAGAATAACCATAGCTGGTAGGTGTAGTGATCTGTGAAGTAGATTCTCCAACTTACAGTTGGTTTGTTTTATTTTCCCTGGAAATTGTCCTCTTGGCAACATTTTGCCAAAAAGTCAACTTTAAGGCCCAAATAACAAGACTTTCTAAGAAGGAGGTAAAGGCCCTTCCCATCCTTCAAAAAGAGCACTAGAGAAAACAAATTCAAGATCAGAACTATATGAACCCTGTGTTCCCTGGAAAGATTCAAGATGGGAACCCACATTGGCACGTCAAGAGGGGTTTGTTATATAACGTGGCTTTCACAGATAAGCCCCAGACATTTGTCCTTCTTGCACTAAAATGGTCCTTGGAGTCTCATTGGCCAAATGGACTGGTCTTAACACCAGATTCCATTACTCCCTATTGGCTCCTAGATTTGTTCACCATAGAATGAATTTGTTTCCCATGATGCCTCAAATGCATCTCATGACAGCTAAACTTATGTCTCAACTCTACCTGGGCCCTAGGCTGCCTAGATATTTGGTCAAATGTTATTTTGGGTATGTCTGTAAGGGTGTTTTAGGGTGAGATTAACATTTGAATTGGTAGACTGAATAAAGAAGATTGCCCACCCTAATACAGATGGGCCTCACCCAATCAGTTGAAGACCTGAAGAGAACAAAAAGGTTAAATGAGAGGGAACTTCTGCCTGAGAGCTTGAGCTGCGACATGAGTCTGTCTGTTGCTGACTTCAGACTCAAACTGAACTATTGGCTCTTCCTGGGTCTTAAGCCTGCAGGCTTTTAGACCAGAATTTATAGTAATTGTCATTCCTGGTTCTCAGGCTTTTGGACTCAAATTGGAACTATATCTTTGGATCTCCTGGGTCTCCAGCTTGCAGGTGATAGATTTTTTTTAGATTTCTCAGCCTCCATAGTCATATGAGTTAATTTCTTATAACAAATCTCTTTATAGACACATGCACACGCGCACACACACACACACACACACACACACACACACACACACACAATCTTCTTAATCAGTTTCTCTGGAAAACCCCGACTGAGACATGCATCTGTAGCCAGAACAATCTTTACAGTTCGTGCATCAGACTTGGTCTCAAACTGACTGCATACATCAGAATAGGCTAGAATATGCTCTAGTAACAAGCGATTTCAAAAGCTCAGGGACTTATAGCAACAGTGGTCATTCACAACACATGCCCATCCTAGGTCAATAGAGGAGCCCATGTCCTTTGTCATTGCAGTCATTCAGAGATGTAGGCGGATGGAGCAGCCACCCCCACTTCCCCCAAATCTTATTGACCACTATGCCAGGGTAAAAGGGAGCTCTGGACAGTCTTGCACCAGGAATGAGACATCCCAGCCTAGAAAAGACAAACATTACTTTTACTCACACCCCCATTGATTTGGACTGGTGCACAGCTCCATCCAACCATTAGAGGAGCAGGAAGTGTAATCCTACCATGCGTCTACAAGGCAGAGGGTTGGAAATATTTGGTAAGGACTGCTATATTTATTTAACACATGACTCCCACTTCTGCTATACTCTCTGGGTGTCTTAAAAATCACAAAGCAGTCTACTTGACCAGATCCTGTGAACTCACTGCTAGAACAGCAAACAAACAAACAGACAAACAAACAAACACAACTTTGGATGGGGTTTTCATAGAAATAAGCAGGTAAACAAACGAGCAAACAAATGTAAAACCCTCAGGGTGGTGGCCAGAAATGCTTCCTGGATGCTCCAGGTTTGCTGTGTGGTAGTAGAAAAGCATTAGTGCCCAAAATGAAGTGTTTGTTCTCTCAGGGCTCCTTGTGTCCTCCGTCCCATCCTGTGGGCAATGACCTTTCCAGAATTCTTATCTTCCAGTCTCTATTCTTGACCTGAATTCTCTTCTATTTCCCCCAAACTTTTCTGTCTTCCTTTCATTCCCAAAATTGATATTTTATTCAGGTGGGACATAACATTTATCTCAAGAGCATTATTACAGAAATCAGAGAGAAAGGCAATAGGGAGAGGAGCCTTAAAAATCAGTGAGAATAATTCCTCTAGGATGTGAAACCATTTCATGGAGCATTTGAGTGCAGCTGGATCATACAAGAAAATCACCACTGACTCAATCCTTCAGAAGGTGCAATGTAAAAAACAAGGAGTCCTACAGCATCAAACACACGCTTACTGTTGACTTTTCCCCTATGGATAGTGTTTTCCCAGAGACTCATATTCTTATTTATTCATAAAGACTAAGGCAGAAATCAAAAGATAAATAGTGGCTCTGGCCTTAGCCACCCACCTCTTGATAAGTGGATATTTGACATATATTTAAAGTAAATATCAGTCATATAGAACATCTGCATAATCTTGGAGAGGGTTATAGTCATGCAAATAATACCACTAGATTAGGGACTGGGGGGATAAAGGCAGTGTTAACTCTAGGTCTTAATTTGAAAGGCTAAATCTGTCACCTGTCACTCTAATTACACTAGTCCTCTGTCTTCCATGGGTTTCCTGATTATACATACATGTGTTGTGGCTTTCAGTGTAAGGGACAAAGCGTTTTAGAGAGGCAACAAAAGTGTTCTTGTCAATTATAGCGGCTATTAACACTAATTGTGCTTTAGAATTCTCACTAACAACAGCCTTAGAGACCCCAATTAATATACCACCCTTCATAGAGATACGATGGAACCTGAGGTGTTACTGACACCAGCCTAATAACTAGTCTGGTTGTGGTGTGAACTGGCTCAGAGTGAGAATTTTAAGTACCATGCCAGAAAAGAAATTAGCATTCTTCAGTCTCCTGTTGTAATGGAGGTATAAGGAGCTGGCCTACACTGCAGAACTGTGGTTGGAGGTACATAAAGCCCCTGAAAGGGGAGTGTTGAGTTCCAAACCTTTTGAAAAATAGAAGGACCTTACCAGTGTTGTCAATCTGGGTAAACTTGTCCGGTTGGGTTGAACAGAGCAGGGGGCTTCTCCTGGGTACATTCACCTTCATGGTCAAACACCGAACAGAAGGAGAGTTACAGGGACTTCCAAGGTCCAGCTTCTACTCATCTAGAAAATAAGACTTCTAGAGTATAGGCTTCTGGAAAAGAGGAAGGGAAGTATCTCTCCTTTTGTTCATAGAATCAAAAGCTTACCTTGGGGTGGGGTGGGGGTTATACTTGTAAAAAGGTGGTTAGTGTTGACACACACACACACACACACACACACACACACACACACACTGTTCTTAGCCACTTGCTACAGAGTTATGGCCCAACTTAACAGGATTTTGTCTCCATTCCATTGGTAGAGCTCCTCTTTTCACACTTCTAAGAGGGCCAAGAGACTGTTCCAGATGGTAAAACAAATTCCCTTCATTTAACTTGAATTGATATCAGGATTTTTGTGCAATAGATTTGGGGAGAGAGGTGACTGAGTTAGGGGATCTACATGTCTTATTTCCAGATCCCTGTCCTTCATTGGCTACAACCCTCTGCATCCTACTACACAGCATCTCCCTGCACAAACATGACAATTAGGAACTTGTCATAGGCATCCATTAATGCATATGTCCACACTCTTAACAGGTAAGGTACCACTGATTTCTTCTCTTGACAGTGACAAAGTGGAGTCTGGAGGTCCAGCCTAACACAGTTACTGCTCTCAATGGCATGGACCAGTTGTTTTACTGCTCTGTTCCACTGTTTTCCTCAGCTACCAAAAGTATTAAAAGAGGGTACTGTTACTTCCCCCAGTCCCCCTTAAAGATGCTATAGAGAAGAAAGGATATGAATGTCTTTGGAAGGGGGTAAAGGTGTTGTACAAAAATTGGTTGCTATAAATCAACTAAAGAAGGGTTTAAAACAAACAGTGGAGAAGAGGAGAGAAAAAGAAAGGGAAAGAAAGTACAAGCATATTCACCAATAGAACCACCCACCATCAGAGGAGCTCTTGG
Source organism: Herpailurus yagouaroundi (assembly GCF_014898765.1). NCBI lineage: Eukaryota > Metazoa > Chordata > Mammalia > Carnivora > Felidae > Herpailurus > Herpailurus yagouaroundi. The sequence goes on from NW_024412421.1 coordinate 6,739,101, forward strand.
AAAATGTTGCCTATTCCATGGAATGTTGATAGGTGTTATGTAATAAAAATATTCCAGCAATCCCATCTTTGGGTCCCTGAAAGAGAAGCCCCTGACCTAGGTCTTAAGGAACAGAGGGCTACTCTGGCCCTCCCCAACCTGTGCCCTTTGGGATAAGGAATCCACAGGTCCAAGGAGACATGTCTACTCAGAACCCACATGGCTCCTCTAGTCTACACTTGTCATACCCAAACAGCCCCCATGCTCCCGGGGGAAGAAACTTGGATATGGATGTGCAGCTGGAGTGTCCACACATGTGTATTGGGGCTTCTTGTAGCATGGGACTCAGGGGTGGAATGGAAGAGAGAATAGACCATGATCTGGGGGCCAAACTCTTCCAAAACAGAGGTCCAAAGTGTCCAAGAATTCTGAATTCAAACCTGGATTTCCAGGTAATTAGGAAGGTATATTTGCCAAGATAGGAAGATATAGCATATACCATATAATGTATTGTTAGCTTAATTTATAACTTTCAGTATTTATATGTTGGTATATAGACTTCCATTTATACTCTTTTAAGGTCCTGAAAATATTAGGATTGGGCCCAGATTCCAGGGTCAGTTAAGTTTGGGAAACACTGGGATAAATAGTTAAACAGACTTTTTTTAGTGTAGGATATCTCAGAGCCTTAAATATGCATCATGCATTATGTATATCTTGGAAGGGATTATACCATATTTCCTTCATTCCAAAATGCACATTTTTTCCCACATTTTAACATTTCTGAAATCAAAATGCATCTTACAGTTGTAGTCAGCCAGAAAACAGCTGTGTCCGAACATATGCATGAAAATTTGCAGAGTGGGTGTCAGGGGCTTGGAAGAAAATCCCAGAAACAATAGTGGAGCATGTTTTTAAGAAATGTTGCATCATCCAAACTCTTGATGACATAGAAGAAGATATAGAAGAGGATACTTTGTAAAATCACACAAGAGCCAATGACTTAGAGTCATCAAAATCACTCTTGGGTGTTAAAGAAGAAAATGTAAGCAAATTAAGTTGCTTAGGCTTCCTTCATGTTGAATTGGACTCTTCTGATCATTTGTTTAAAATACATATATTTACATAAATATTATAGAAGTCTTTCAATGGTTTCATTTTTTGGTTGGTAGCAGTTTGCCTTTCTTGGCTGAGCATAAAGTAATGGTATGTATTCATTTAATGACATTATAGATTCTATGAAATACAATAGTATGCAAAGTTTCCCAGATGCCTTTGAACAAGGAGACACGATTTTTCTTCTAAATCATTACATGAGATTCCTGTTTTCTGAAGCATGCTTTGAAAAGCCTGCATTAACTCATGGAACACTGAAATATAGGGGTTGGCAGAGGCTTCAGAAGACCCAAATCCCTCATTTTCAAGACAAGAAAGGTGAGATACTAAAGGAGAAGTGACTTGCCTAAGTTTACATAGCACATACCTGGCAGGTATAGACAAGGGCCAACTATCCTGACTCCTGATAGAAAATTTTGATCCTTAAATGAATTGACTCTTCCTGGTGTTTACCAAGCTGGTTGTTTCTGTCCCAACCTCAGTTAGTGAATCAATATTGTGTTCTTTTGTGTCTTGGCAAATTCAAACTCTGTTTCTGATTTGTTTGTCAATAATCATTAAAAAAAAAAAAAAGATTCACAAAGAAAGAACATTCATCCAGAGGTCCATAATCCCACAGATTCAAGAAACTCAATGAACCAGAAGTTGAATGAACTTAAAGAAAAACTGCACCAAAATGCCATCATGAAATTGCTGAAAGCCAATGATTAAAAAAAAATCCCAAAAGCAGCCAAAGAAAAGGGGAATATAGATAAGTTAAAAATAGACAAATAGGAAAAAGACATCGTACAAATGCTAATTATGTGGAAGCTGAAGGGACTTTACTAATATTAAACAAAGCAGACCTCAAAACATAGATACTACCCAGAATCTTCTAATTATATTTCTAACATTACAGATATTATAGTACCTAATATCTAATGACAAAAGGTAAATGGCTGAGAAGATCTAACAATTCTAAATTATGCCCAATAACAGAGCTTCAAAATGTATGAAGCAAATCCCAATAGACTAAAAAGAGAAATTGACAAATCCACAGTTGTGGTTGGAGATATCAACAATCCTCTCCTAGTAATTGATAGAGTACATAGGGAGAAAATCTGTTAGAGTACATCCAGAGGCACAACGATGTATGCATACAACTCTTTGCAGAAGCACAATCTGAATCTGGGCTTTGCCACTGAAGAGTAATGACCTAGACTCCTGAGGTGATGTTCAGTCTAGGGTCCTGTCAGAGCGGAAAGGGTGTCACATGCTTCTCAGCTTATGAGGAGATTTAAACAATTCATGAGTCTTTGATCATGGGCACTCCATCTCTGGCCAAAGCATTAAGAAGGTAAGAGGAACCTTTACAGGGAGCTTGCTCTTGAATGACCAAAATGTGCATGGTTTCTTTCTTGGGGACAACAAACCTATTAGGATATGGAGAGCATAAAACATTCATACTCCCTTTTCCGTGTCATTTATCTCTGGAGAATCCTAAATGGATGCTAGATAATTTCCCATGAGGTTGATGGATAGTCATGGTCCCCAGTGAATCGTGCCTTCTTCTATCAATGCCCAGGTATAGATCATTCCAATGGGACTGTTGTCTTGGTCATGTGACTTCCTTTGGCCAATAGGATGGTCTGCGAACATGCCCTGGGCAGAGGCTCAAATGACATTTGCAAATTAGGGTTTACTCTGTCTTTCTCTTGCTGTTTTTAGAACTCAGCCACCATATAAAGAAGCCTAGACTAGGCTCACGTAGACATGTGACCCCACTGACAGCCAAGCACCAATCACCAGAAATGTGAGTTAGGCCATCATAGATACCCAGCTCCAGTCAAGCAGCCAGAAGTGACCCCAGATGAGACAAGCTCAAGTCCAGCCCAAATTGCTAACCTACAGAATTGTGTGCAATAAAGTGGTTGTTTTTAAGTTTTGGGGTGGTTCACTAGGCAGCAATCGATAACTTGTTATACTCCAAGCTCCAGCCAGCTCTGCTCCAAGAAAGGCAAGAGTAATGACCACTCCTCTGGTTACTCAAAGGAGAGACAGAAAATGTCCCATGATATTGCCTGGGACTTTGGGCTTAACCTCTTCTGACGCAGTCCCTTTCTCAGCCCAGCAAATCAATGTGAATAAAACACATGTGCTGAAAATCCCCCGATGCCCTTCTAGGCAGAACTTTTTGGTTAGGAAAAGAAAAAGAAACTTAATTTGAAGCTTTAATAACCTCCCAATTAGGTTGTTTCTGCTAGCATTAATATTTAATCATGACATTACTGTGACTATTTTAGAATTGAACTGAAATTAAGTATAAATGTTTGATCATAAATAATTTCATTATTAAAGATAATCTTTGTTATATATGTTTCTGTGCCTATCTTTTATTAAGTTTACTTTTCATGTTGACATTTTTAAGGGCATAATTGTATGTTTTCGTTCTTAGTAATATTGTTACCATATATTAATTATGGCATCATGCCAGGAACACTAGTAATGAAATAAGTTGGTTTTTCTACTTTAAGAGCCAGCAATAGGCTTTCTCTCCTACACAACTAACAAACAGACAATCAGCTTTGAGCTCTATGTTGATTCCCTGATTTACTGTCTCTCTCTCTTTATTTGTGCATAAGCACTATTGCTCTTGATTTATGGAAATATCAGTAAATGAGAGCGGGAGGGATGGTTATCTTTGTCCTTTCTTTCAGAGGTTTCTTGGAGGCCATATACAGCACCAAAGGAAGGCTGTGTGGTAGGCATTATAACAGTCTCCCAAAGATGTCCACATTCTAATCCCCAGAACCCTTGAATATGTCACCTTACATGGCAAAAGAGACTGCAGGTGCGATTAAGGACCTAGAGATGGAGAAATAATCCTGGGTTATCTGGATGGGCTCAATGTAATCACAAGGGTCCTTAAAAGTAGGAGAGAGAGGCAGAGGATAAAGGGAAGTAGATATGACAATGCAAGCAGGGTTGGAGTAATATGCAAGAAGGACTCAACCCACCACTACAGACTTTCAGAGATGGAGGAAGGGGACACATATCAAGGGATGGAGGCATCTTCTAGAAGCTGGAAAATGCAAGGAAATGGACTCTCCCCTAAAGCATCCAAAAATGAATGCAGCCCTGCTTATACCTTGATTTTAGCCTAGTGAGACCCAGGTCAGACTTCAGAACTATGTGATAATAGATGGAGTGGGGCAGGGTGGGGGGTGTTGGTTGGTTTGTTAGTTGGGTTTTTAGTAGCACTAGTGTTTCTTAAACTATGCCTTAGCATGAGTACTGGGGCTTGCCCATGGTGCTCTTGATGTATAACCCCAGACATTCAGCCAATTCTTCATGAGCAATGACACCAGAAAATTGACAGCTGATTAGATGTTGTACACAAGCTCATCATCTGTCATCTTCACGTGCCCAACAGCCATGGCCAGACACAGCATCTTTTTCATCTGGAATTTGATCATGGACTTCACTTCATCCACTTTGGCCATTATGTCCTCACTGTGGGTCAGCAAGGAAGGGAACTTGCCAGCCTTATTCGGGCCTCAGCCCAGGATTCGTGAGATCTGTTTAATCAGAGATTCTAAAGCCAAAAAGGCATCATACTTTTTGGCCAGTTTCTTGATTAATTTTTTATAGTTGTTGAGTTTCTTCGGTGCCTCAGTGTCTATGTGGGAAAAGTTCAGAGCCTTGGCCTCATCACGGTGCTGCTGGTCGCCCCAAATACGTGAACCTGGAGTGGGGAGTGGACTTAAGCCTGATGGTGCCGAGAAGCATTTGTTCAACTAAGGGTTGTAGTTCTTCAAGCTGATCTACAGCTCCACCCCCTCCAAAAACTTTGGGTGCTTGCACTGGTTCCCGTGCAGGACTTCCGGCGGGGCCTTGTGTAAGATGTCCTGCGAGAAGGCTGCTCACGGTGCCGCTCGCTGCAATAACCGGAAAAAGAGCTCTATGCGTGTTGTTTTAAGCCACTACGTTTGTAGTAATTTGGTAGGGTAGCCACAGGAAACCGATACAGGTGGCATTCCCCGTGAGCACCTGGGTTGGATCCGGGCAGTCCCACTTAACAGGCTGTAGCAGGAGGCAAGTTGTTCAACCTATATAAGCTTCCATTTTCTAGTCAATAAAATGAGGGCAATAGTAGTTATTTCATAAGGTTATTGGGATAATTAAATGAGGCAATTTGCATAAGCCTCTTTGCACTCTGTCTAGCTCATTTTAAACATTTGTTAAAGGTTAATTATTGTTGCCGTTATTAAGACCTGCTGCAACCGACTGTTATCGTTCACACTTAGTTGTAAAGGATCCCCCCGCCTGCCCATCAATGATGGAACTGCAGAGTCTTCCTGGACGTGGTGTGCGCTCCTTCCCTCATCGTTAGGCTTGGTCTTGGGACTTCTTTGGCCAATGGACTGTGAGCAGACTCCAGCCAAGCCACTTCCAAGGGGAAGCTTTCAAAGCAGGTGCATAGTTTGGCCCTGCCTCTTGTTCTTTCCTCATTGTGACAAGAAAGACATTTCCCAGAGAAGGGCCGCTCCTTCCACCTGAGTCCTGGCTGAGAAGACACGTGGCACAGAGCCACAGCACATGTAAAGTGAGATGTAAATGTTTATTGTCGTAAGTCATTGAGATTTGGGGGTTGTTTTTTTTCATAGTAAAGTTGACAAACCCACCTCCCGTAGATGCTTAGAGAGTCTGCCATCTCACACACACATGCACACACACCTCCCTCCAGACTATCTGCAAGAACTACACTTTGTCCACAACTACTCTGACACTCACGTGGGCATTCTGTAATGCTAATGCTAGGACCCCAGAGGCCCTAACCAGAGTTAATCCAAGAACATATGGACCCATGGCCCCATGTGGGCAAATAAAGGCTTTACCCAAGAAGTTTGGAATTGTGACCTAAAGGCAGCTAGAGAACTTTGCCTATGCCTATAAATAAGGAATTGGGGAAGAAGGAGAATCCCTAGAAATTACAGCCTGGTCATCTTGGATCTTGCAGCTGGAGAAGCAGAGAAGGCATATTTGCAGGGACAGAAGAGTAGAGATGGAAGAGAAGAACACATGGTGGCCTAAGTCCCTAGCAGTTTAGTAACTCCTGGAGTGGTTCACCCTGAGGCGCTTGGGCTCCATAGAATAAGCCAGTCTCCTCTCAGTAAGTACCCTCTCCTTCTTAAGAAAGCTCAAGTTGGTTTCTTTAACCTTGAACCACAAGCATCTTGGCCAAGATGAAGTTCTAGGCATAAGTCTTACTCTTAGGAGGTAGCAAGGAAAAGGTTCCATCCATGAGAATCCCAAAAGCCCTGAGGGACCAATCTGCATGTAACAGAGGACACAACCTCCCCTCTTCCCTGTCTGACTGAGCCCCATCGGTGTAGAGCTCGTAACTCCCCATTTGTTGCAAACCTGAGCTCTTTTGGGCACATGAGTCAGAGAGGTAGAGGAAAATGGTTTAAGTACAATTCATTCACCATTAAACATATACATTAGACTCTTACTCATTTCTAGACACCACGAAAATGGGAGAAATACTAGGAAGATAGCCCCATCTTGCCATTTGTGAGTATGTAGCTTAGCAGAGGGTAAGAGGGTAGGAAAGAAGGTCAAAGAAAAGGTTCCAGGTGGGAGTTTGGCTCCATCTCTGCCACTAACTAGCTCTGTGGTTTCAGTAGTCATTTTATCGTTCTAGCCTTCAACTTCCTATCTGCAAAATAAGGGCCTAGATTAAATGATTTCTTCCAGGTTTTTCCATGATGCCTGGCCCATTGCCACTATAGCTAAGATCTGATAAGCAAAAAGTCGCCATTGTCCTTGGACTGTCAATAATTTCCACATAGGGTATGAGGCCAGCTTCATCAGAACCGTGCGGGATACAGTCTAGAAATGAAGATTTTTCGAGCCTCAACTCCAGATTCCTATTCAGTGGGGCTAGGCATCACCCTGGTTAGTGCTGATTTTAACACATGGTCAAATTTGGGTACCACCTTCTCAGGCTATTATGGATTCTGCAGAAATGTCCCAGCTTTCCTTTGAGCACATAAACAATCAGCAGCGTGATAAATTGATAAGCTGTACATTAATTGTTAATACTTACATAGCAATTCTTACCCAGCCTGGCACTGTACTAAGTGCTTCATACATAGTATTAGCTCATTTAATCCTAACAACCCTGGGAGGTAAGTATGTCACTCTCTCCAGGACAATTTTAATTGTTTTATTCACCTGTTCTTCCTCAATGCAGTTACAGACTTTGATCAGGCCTTCCCTATAGGATAGTAACTCAAATAAATAATTAAAATGAAATAAAACACAAAAGGAGAAGAAGCCCTAATTTAAAAGCTAGCTGCTCTGTGAGCCTGCCTCATGCCCACAACTCCTTCATGACCCCATGTCAGTATTCACCACACCTCCAGTAACATGTGAGGAAAAATGGCAAAGAAATGAACTGTACTTCCCAGGGTGGGGTGATCTAATGCAACAGAGATTTAGTTGTGGGCTTATTCTGCCACGGACCCAGATGTCAGGAGAAATCTATGCATCAGAAAAGGTAGAAGCAAGGGACCCAGTTGGATGACCTTGAAATTTTATGATCAGATGTGATATTTGACATTTATACTCTGGATACATTAATAACCTGCAAATATTGAGGAAATGAGGAAAGGAGTGGGGACATAAGCCACTGAGGATTTTATTGGATCTAGGGAGGGTTCTATCTCAAGGAGGAATGATAACAAGGGACAGTAATTTAAACAAGGCATTTAATTATCTCACATATTTAAGTTTGGAGCTAAGTGTTCCTGTGTTGCTTCAGCATTGCATCATGGATCCTTATTACTTTCTTTTTTCCATTCTTTTACTCTACCATCCTACAAAGTAGAGATTCAGCCTCCAGCATATAAACTCATGATTACAAGATGGCTGCCATAACCCTGAGTATTATATCCTAACACTACAGCATCCAAAGCAGGACAGGAGAGAATAAGCCCTTTCTTTATACATCTCTCTCTCTGTTGCCACACAGGAAAACTTCTTCCAGAAAGAACATTCCCCTTAAACCTCTTTGGTTAGAACTGAGTCACTTGGCCACTTGTAAGGTTTGAATTGTGCCTCCCCAAAATTTATGCATTTAAGTCCCAACCTCCAATACCTCAGAATCTGACCTCATTTGAAGATAAGGTCTTTACAGAGGTAATCAAATTAAAGTGAAGTCTTGGAGCACCTGGGTGGCTCAGTTGGTTGAGCATCTGACTCTTGATTTCAGCTCAGGTCATGATCTCACAGTTCATGGGATCAAGCTCCTTGTTGGGCTCTGTGCTGAGAGCAGGGAGACTGCTTGGGATTCTCTCTCTCTCTCCCTTTCTCTCTGCCCATCTCCCACTCTCTCTCTCAAAATAAATAAATAAACATTTATTTTTTAAGGAGTGAAGTCTTTAAGGTGGGTCTTAGCCACCAGTGAAATTTGGACACGGAGGGCAGGTGATGTGAAGACACGGGGAGAAGGAAGACAGCCATCTACAAGGCAGGGAGAGGAGTCTGGAACAAATCATTCCCTTATAGCCCTCAGAAGGAAGCAGCCCTGCTGACACCTTGATCTTGGACTGCCAGCCTCCAGAACTAGAAAACAAATTCCTGTGGTTTAAGCCCCCCCCCCCCCCACCCAGTTTTTGTACTTTGTTACAGCAGGCGTAGCTAACGAATACAGCCACCTCTACCTGACTTCAGGAGATGCCATGAACGTGAATACATAATCAGCCTCTGTTGTGTGAGGCAGACCTGTGAGCATAAAAATAGAGGAGAATGTCTGTTGGCCGGGCAACCAATGGCGACAGTCCATCTTTGTTTGCAAGTCCCATAAACAGATTCCGACTAACTTAGCCAGAATAGGGAAGCCTTAGGTTATGAGGACGGGGTTAGGATAAGGGAGGTAGGAAGGCTAGAGAACCAAGCTCAGAAAAATGCAGAAAGCAGGGTGGGACTGAGGGTCTGGAGAGCAAGAATGACATAACCTTCTCATACTTCCCCCACTCCAATGAATGTGATCCTAATACATTTTCTGCCCTTAAAATCCCAATGAATCTGAGTCCCAGGAGAGCAGGGACCTAGCTTGTGACAAAAGTAGAAGAGAAGAGGCTAACCTGATTTAAGTATAACAAAGCAAGGGCATACTTGGCTGGAGACAGGTAATTTACCAAAAGGAAATGATGGAATTACTTCTTAAGAAAACTAGGAATAGAGGCTGGGAGGCAAGAGAAATTAAATTTCCACTACACTGGTGGAAGGGCAATGGGTACAGAAATTGGAGACAAACAGGGCTTCCTTATAAGCAACCTAACCCCAACCTGGGAATGGGTCCTCAGGGCGAAGCCCCAAGTTACATTTAAGCTGCCCATACTTTCCGTTCTAAAACCCTCACCCCCAGGGCATGATCATTAATTACCCAGTATCCATTCCAGGTTCATTTTCCAGTCTCTTCTTCTAGGTCCTCCCTATGTATTCCCTTTGGATCGTAAGCCCTCAAAGGACCAAATTAAGAAGCAAACACAAAAGCAAATGGTTTAAATTCACCAGGATCACTCACTTTCTTCAAATCCAGTACCTTTGTCCATGCAAATAACAAAGACAAAAAAAATCACTTGAGTCTGTATCGACAAAGCACCAAAAACATTCAGTCGATTAGATCAAGTTGGCAAACAGCCTGTCACTCAGGTTGAGGGAGGGGAGAATCTGGCAAATTAGATGTTTGACTGAATTGACGGGCTGTCTTGGTCAAAATACATCCTTTTTATTAAATGTTGAGAGATCATAGTATATCAAAAAGAAAATCTGCAAAAGCCACTTTTCATCTGTGTAAACATTAAAATCAAGGTGGCATATTGGAAATCTCTAAATAACACTTTGTCTATCTAAGAGGGTGTAATTCTTTGGGTCAGAATAAGTTAGGAAAGAAAGCCTCCGTTTCAAGTAGAAAAGGCTTGAGAGACTAAATTACCTGAAGACAGTGTGTCGTCTATATCAATATGATTTCTTACCACCTCTACCATTTCACACTGCTTGCATGGTGACAGCTCCATATACTGAGGGAGCACCATGCTGTTTTCTATTTATTATCTTATTTAATCTGACCAGTAATTCCATAAGGTAAGGACTGTTATCTTCATTGCAGAAAGAAGAAAACTGTGGCTTATGTGGTGTAAGTAGCTTCCCCAACTTTACACAGATATTAAATTTCAGAGAGGAGACTTGAATTTATGTCTGATTTCAAAGCCCTTGGTTTTAACCACCATGTTGGTGGCTGCCTTCTGAGAGTATTCAACTATTTCTTCCTAGCCACACTGCTGACATCTTTTTCCTTGGGCTGACTCAAGAATTCTAGAACATTCTTTTCTAATTGTTCTGGGTCAAAGACTATCTCTTTTTGTTAGTTCCCATAAATGCAAAAACTCCAAAGTCCTGGCTGCAAAATCCCTTAATCCAACTTGCCCTCGCCTTTCACAGAGGCTCAAGACCAAGGACTTCAGTAGGGTCTATCCTGCCCTCGTCAGTACTCTTTCCCATATGCAATGTGCGTTTACCTCTTCTGCAGCTCAGTCTGTTCTTGGAGAAAACTTTCACACAATAGTATCTATACGGTAGTTATCTACTGCCTCACCAGGGGGCTGCTTCTATGAGCACAGTGGTAAGATTTTCATTGCATTGCCATTGACTTCTGTCTTATATTTATGGCCATGTCTTCAATTTCTCCTTTAATTTAGAGAACAAGAGCTACTTGAAAGTCACCAAGGCTGGCCACTCAGCAGACTGTCTCCTGCCATTTCTTGATCGCTTCTCTTTTATTCATCCCAACTTCAATTTGTGCAATATGACCAAAGCCCAAAGGGAATCAGGGGACATGAAGAAATGGTTTCTACTTGACCCTTCCCTTCAGGGACAATAGCTCAAGGGGGATGTAGAACCCTTTACTATAGTGAACTTCTTTAAATTCTTTGCCTGAAGGTGTATGACAGAAATGAGTAAGAAGGAAGACCGACCTTCCCACAATCCATTTTAGGAAGGCACGAAATTATTTGAACAACCACTTCAACAGCCTGAATCAATTCCTTTAAATTCTAGAATGCTCTTTTTCTATACTTATCTCTTAGATGAGCATTATATATAATTGAGGTGAGCTCCAGGATCAGACCCAGAAGTAAAACAAACACAAAAACAAAAAAGGAAGATATCTTCACAAGAGTGGCCAAATTTCTTGCCTTTAATTTCACCCATCTCCACTCTTACAACTTAAAAGAATATTTTGTATGTTCTGTAATTCTTTCTCCCCCTTCCCAAATTTATATCCGCTTACCAGGATAGAGGGCAGTGGTGAAGTAAAAATCTCCACAGAATCATCTGTCCCGAAAGCTATCCCCACGTGCCCCCTCCACACAGCACTCCCTCCTCTCAGCTTATGTTCTAGTGACAGGAGGCAGATAATAGGTAAGCAAGATCCTTTCAAATGGTGTTCCGTGCTATAAAGAAAATAAATTTCCAGCACTGGAGATCTGGACCACTCATGTTGCTGCTCCGCCCAACTACATGGCTAGGGCATCCTGGTGCTGCATTCCTAGAACCTGCTTGGTTAAAGAAGACCCATAGAATGGTAACTCGCAGGTAAGAATAGTAGCTGATGTGCCAGGCACAATAAGTTCTTTTCAGGTATTAGTTCAAACAATAATCCTCTTCGATGTGTATAATGATTACCCTCATTTTACAAATGGGAAAAGTGAGGCACAGGGGGGGTTAGTAACTCGCCAGAGGATACACCGCCAGGAAGGGACAAAACTGAGATTCAAGACTAGGGACGCTAATTGGAGAGCTGGCTCTTTTTCCCCACTCGGCTACACGAGTTCTCAGTTAGTTGCTGGCAGAATCTGTCTGAAGGGGTCTACATCACCCTTATCCCCTGGCCAGGTTCCAGTATTACCAAAGAGAAAAACCAAGCCTTGCCAAGGGCTATATTCTTTGCCAATAAGTAGCTAGAACTGTCAGAGTGTCTGCAGCATTAAGAAAACGCCATGCCTGAATCTATGTGCCAGACCTTTTACACAGAGAAAATATGGACATTTTCTTTTAATAATGCTACAGAGAAATAATGAAATGGTACCATTACAAAAACATAATTAGGTCTTCAAAAAAAAAAATCTCCACTGGAGTCCTATAAAAAGACCACAGGTGTTCGTCATTATTTTTTATTTAGCAGACAGTTCTAGCCATTGTTTGTTTTTTTCCCCATTTATTAAGTTCTGGTATTTTAAGATGATTTGTGTATAATAATAACAATAATTTCCTGTTTGCCTGTCAGTTGTGAGCCGCTTTAATTACAGATATTCATTTTCACGAGTTAACTTGGTAAACACGTTCATTTGTTACGTTGCCTGTTCATTAAATCAGTTAGCACAGCTAGTAACTACGTTAAGTATCTTGCTGTCGGGTTTCAGCAATGGATCTTCATCGGTTTCCAATACTATTTCTCACAGAGACATACACAGACTTCCTGAGAGTCCCTTCCTCTTGGTTTGTAGATACTAAGTTTCTTATGTCTACGTGAGAGAGGTGTGTTGGGTCCCATGGAGGCGTCCACTTGAGGTTTTGTGTATCACAGTTAAATCGTTGGAGTGCAGTACTACGTAACCAGAGGCAAGATATGGGATGAAGGAGGATGGAGCCCCCCACTACCGTCCGCGATGAAGAAGGATCCGAACTCCAAACACGTGTTTGGAGCATGCCTGATCACAACCCTCCCCTTGGACGGCTCCCCCACCACCAGCCCAGCTGACGGAGAGGGCCATAACAGCCCCAAGCCACACAGGAGCTTGTTGTTAGGAAAGGTACGAAGAGATCAATGAAACAGGCACTCCTTAGCAACGAGAGAGCAATGCAAGCAGAAAGGAAAAAGCAGACGGAGAGGTCACCAGAAGATGTAGCAGTTCCCAGGGAAGCCCAGCTATTCACTTCTTTGAGACTTCTGTACATCTGTACTTCTGTACATTAATAAAGCAGTTACTTAGCTGATTTACTGGGTGTCTGTTACTTACAACCAAATGCCGTCTGATCAATACATCCTTTGTCATCGTGACTGGAATAATGGTGCTTCCATAAAGGTCTCATGTTTGGTACACTCCAATTTTTCTAGGAAGGAGCCATGGATACCAGTACCTAGGTCATCAGTCACCTGCTGATTGGATGCTTCATTCAAAATTTTCCTCTAAGCAAGGGGGGCCTACTGTCATGTTGACAGGCCAAATCAAGATTAAGGAGGAAATAAAAGATCATAGGCTACTCCCAGTAGCTGAATCATGAGCCTCAAGAGGAAGTAGGTCATCTGGGGTGTGAGTCAGGATGGAGGAACTTTTGTCAAGTGCTCGAGAGTAAATATTCAAAACAGAATAAAAGGTCCATGAGTTGACCATGGTTACTCTGCTTTGTTTCTTTTGTGGCCTTGCTGAGATTTCCAAAAAGAGAAAAATCCGTGGGTTGTAGCTGGACAAGCAATAATGAGAAACTGAATGAGAAAAAGGTTTGATGTAAGTATGGGGCAACTAGGGAAGATGATATTTAGTCATGCTGAGCTTAACATGGGTCATCTAGGTGGAAGTGTCAAACCCTGAGAGGCACCATTAATCACCCTAGGGCATAAGCCACCACACTTAATAAATCCAAACCAATCTGGTAAGGATTCTTTAAAAAGCCCTGAAACTAGTCCCATACTATTTTCTCCATGATACATGACAGTGCTCTATATTTCTTTCCCCAGTTTGCAATTTCAATCCTTCCTTGCTTTGTTTGCCTATCTGCTCATCACATGCCCATCTTCTGGTTTCTCTTATGGGTCTTCCCAGTTATCCCTGCATTCTCCTTTTTTTCAGAGAGAAATCCCTAGGTCAGTGCTGGACATACATGATGGAATTGAGGAGAGAGCTGAGGGTGTCACGCTCTCTCCCAGGGATAAGAATGGAACACCACCTAAACCACAGGGTCATGGGGATGTAGGGTAGACAAAGAAGGAACTTTTGCAGCAAGATCCCCAAATGAGGTGGATGATGGTAGGGCCTGGTGATTATACGAAGTTATGGTCTTAGAAGAGAAAGAAACTTGAAAGTGAGGAGAAATGTTCAGGTAGAGCAGAGGGGTCATAAGGGATTTCCCTTTAGAGACCTTCATTCTCCCTGTAAAGTATGCTGGGAGTATGGGGCTCAGAGATAGAATTACAGGCATGAACTGAGTGGTAAATATTTGGAGAAGGCAATGCCTATGTACATATGAGACTTGTTTTCAGAGGAAATAGTCATTTGCGTCCTGGAGCTCCATAGGTTTTGCCTAACATGCATCCATTCCCCCTCATCTGATAAAAACCAGCACCTGGTTTTGATTTGGAACCTTCAATGGATACAATTTTATTGGGACTGTCAATCAAAGTGACCCACCCTCCCCCACCTGACGCATGGGCAGGTGTCCTGAGCTAGACCAGTCAGAGAGGCCCTTCACTGGAATCTGAATCATGAGTGCAGCGGTCAAGCCTGAAAGCTCTTGGGACTGATTCCGATGGTGGCTCCCAGAAGAGACTGCCTCTTAATTTCTGCTCTCCAAAGGCAAGGAACAACGTGAGGCTAGCCTTTTCAAAGTTCTGGTTCTTCAAGTCTTCCTTTATTTTTATAAACCACTCTATATCCTTCCAAGATGTTCCTTTGTTTGTTTGTTTTTTAATTTTTTGCTTAAATTTGTCAGAACCAGGTTCTGTTGCTTATAATTTAAAAATCCCAACCAAGGCAGAAGTAGGATTACCAGAGTTGAATAAAAAGTAAGACATCGCAGGGGCACCTGGGTGGCTCAGTCGGTTGAGCGTCCAACTTCAGTTTAGGTCATGATCTCACAGCCCCGCATCAGGCTCTGTGCTGATAGCTCATAGCCTGCAGCCTGCTTTGGATTCTGTGTCTCCCTCTCTCTCTCTACCCCTCCCTTGCACGTGCTCTGTCTCTCTCTCTATCAAAAATGAATAAACATTAAAAAATCATTTTTAATAAAAATATTTAAAAAGTAAGACATGGCAGAAAGAATTGAGAATTCCAAAATCAGGGTTCGGTTCCCAGCACTGCCACTACTGCTAAGACACTGGGCAGGTTTGAGTAAGTCCCTCAAGCTCACCAAGCTTCATTTGTCACATCTGTAGCAGAGGTTGTACCAGAGCCTGTGTAGAAATAGTTTTTCCCACATCTCAAGTACTTTAAATAGTCCTTAGTCCTTATTCTCTGCCATCCACTAGTACTGGCTTCACCCATTGGGTTGAAAAGACTTTAAGCAAAGGCAAGAACAGGGGCATCTGCGTGGTTCAGTTGGTTAAGCATCTGACTTCTGCTCAGGTCACAATCTTGCACTTTGTGAATTCGAGCCCCACATTGGGTTCTGTGCTGACAGTGCGGGGCCTGTTTGGGATTCTCTCTCTCTCTCTCTTTGCCCCTTCCCCATTCACACTCTCTGTCTAAAAATAAATAAACAGACCTTAAAAAAAGAGACAGAATGAACAGAAACATTCCATTTCATCCCAATAGCCTTCTTTCAAAAGAATCCCAAATCCCATGTGAGAAGTCAATTTTGTTAAGCAATATAAATTGGCTCTGATTTGATTTTATTTTTTCATTGTCATTTAGCACCTGCTAAGTGCCTCTTACACCGATTTTAATTTCTTCTGGAGCTAAAAAAAGGGAGTCAAGACATGATCTCTCAAGAAGCTTGAAATGCCACTGAGTAGGTAAACCTGAAATCCCTAGAGAATATTTCCAGGAGGGCTATAATCACATAACCAGCACCCAGCAGGTGTCAGGTCTAAAGGAGGTGCTTAATAAATATTTGTTGATTGAATGAGGGATAATACACATGTACATGCGGTTATACAGACTATAACCTTAAAAATTCAAATGGTGAAAAGTAGATGAATATTTATTTGGCAACTACTCCGAATTTCTAATATGTAGAAGATTAACATAGGTTTCAATTCTGAAGCTGTTGCTCAAATGAATCCATTGAAGGGTGATTATTTGCATTTCAAAAAAAGAATATTCCTAACCTAAGCAAAATGACTTACAGAGTCAAGTATGTTTAAAAATAGATTTTTCTTTGTGTGAAAGGATAAGATCATTTCTATAGTAAGTGAGGGGTAAACCTAAATTGGACAGGCCAAAGCAGAACTCCGCCCAGAAGCTTTGCTCTGTCCCTTAGATGCCAGTGTAATAGAATTTGACATGAAGCAGCATTAAGCAAATGAAATTGTTAAAGCCTCCAGCCCCTCTCCGGGCCTGTCAACACTTAGAGGTCTGGGTAACACAGGGGACTCTTGTTTCAAGAGGCAAAGTTCCCCCTGAAGATTACAATCCATTAGGGAGTAGCGAGAGCCTTCTGGCACGGCCAAGTGGACGAGACTTGGGAAAACCGGAGCAGTGAATGCAGTAAAATTAAGATGCGATGGGGGTGAACTACCGTGGCAGCAAGCGTAACCTTCTTGGTGTCTTTAGCAGTGTTAATGGATCTACTTATGGCACAGATGGTGGTTTTCAGAAAAGTCATTTTTTCTCTAACAAATTCATGACTAAACTAAAAAGGCCACTATCAACTTCATTATGCTTTCCAATTGACTTGCTTTAAGGGTTATTCTTTTATTATAGCTCTTAAGCTCCCATTTCTTTTTTAAAGTACTTCTTTTAATACCAATTTTCACAGCACTAAGAAATTTAACACTCTTCAGTGGTTATGTTATTGGCAAGTAACTGGTGCAGGCTGAAGAGAAGCATGAAAAGATAGTGCTGTCGGACAGGTCATTTATGTCCTCCACCACCACTTAGGGACCCACATCCTAGGGGGCAACCACCAGATGAGAGACAGTGGGTGCCATACCTCCTCGGGGAAAACTCTCCCTACAACATGAGGGTCATGGCATCCGGCATATTCCACATTACTCGGTGTCAAACATGACTCTACTACAGGCCTCTCCAGTCGAACTGTACCCAGTTAGCTTTCTCAAGTGACCGGCCGATCTAATTTGGGGTTGATTGCGCAAACAGATCCGTAAGCATTTTACAAACATCCTCGTGAATAACTGTAAACGCAAAGATAAAACAAAGTTTGGATAACGTGGGATCAGCCAGAGTTGTGTGTTATGAGCCAACCAAACAATTTTACTTTATTTTTTTCAAAGCGAGATTGATTTGGAGGGAGACCAGATTTCATAGGAATGAAGATATGTATTGTACTATTATTTGTAAGAGTAAAAATTGGAATGGGTTTCCCGGAAGCAGGGAAATAATTAAATACATTGGCTCAGAGATTCAAAGGGATATGAGGAAGAATATGCAGAAATGAGGAACATCATTATAATGCTAAGAGAAAACCTGACAGAAAATATCTATACACAAGACCGTACAACTATATAGAACACCTGATATATAGGAAAAGTACTAGTAGATACACTAAGATGCCACCAAGGAGTTGTTCTCTGGCGGTGGAATTACTTGGATGGGCTCGCACACTTTGATTTTTCTATTTTCCAATCTTATTTACATTGTGTCTATTTAAACTCATAATGATGAAATTTTAATAGTGCGTCTCATTGAACGCTCCCTCCCACATGATTTGGAGCGGTTTATCACCTTACACTGAGAAATCGCATTTAGCATCAACACTGCTCAAAGTAAGGGTCACGTACTCCAACCTTTCCACCTCACAGGTGGATAAACTGAGGTTCAGAAGTCCCTAACCTGAGACCAAAGACACTCGTTCTTTGGGCTTCCTCATCTCTCAACCAGATTCCCCCTTTCCAGGCAAATCCTTGCTCACGGTAGAAATCTGCAAAACTCAAAGGAAAAAAAAATGAAAATCTAGACTTCACTTCATCAGGCATGGTCAAATTCTGTCACTATGTTTTGCCATTTGCTTCCCAAAGAATCTCAAACTCAGCTGCTGGACCAGCGTCAAGGAGACAGTGTTTCATAATTCTTAATTTCTGGGAGAACTACCGTGGCCTCCGAAGCCCTTTTATTTTGAGGCCCACTCCTGGGTATCAGGGTCGCGTGATGGTGTGTGACCACTGGTATCCCTGTTTGGCTGAGAAAACTCTGGAATCTGCCTTTGCCGTATCTCACTGTGACACGGCCTGTGCCATGTACAGACATTCCAGGCATATGGGAGAACACAGGGCAGCCAGCATTATCTGGAAAACAAGGCCTTGAGTGAAGCAGTCAAAATCTTTTGCTTGCTTAAACTCCTCCTATCCTGTGGGAGGAAAAACATGTTGGGATATCTGAGGGAAATTAAAGCTCTTTTCAGTGAAAGGTTGACTTTTTTTCGAGAAAGTTTTCTTCCTTTTCCTCAGAGACATTTCCCCTTTGGAAATGGAGAGCAATTATTTTTTATTCAACTTGTCTTTAATTTTTATCTCATGTGAAGAAAGAACAGTGATCACTCACAAAGAGGTTTTAATGACAGTAAAATGGTTTTGTGATTGATCATTTCATATCGCGCATTCCCCCGGAGCGCCCACAGACCACCAGCATGGGAGAGCCTCTTCAGTGCGAGCCAGGGGCAGCCCTCAAGGGCTTGGCATACGGGGGGTATTCCTTGAACAAAAAACACAGGGAAAAAAGGGGGCACAATTAGAGGCACCTTTAGAAATAGGGAGAAATAAAGACTCGGAATGTCAAATATTTGAGCACTTTTGAATGTACTTTAAACTTTTAAGCTCTCCTGTCATGTCTCATATCCTGATTTTTAATGAGGAACACTGCAGATAGAGAGATACAAAAAGAAAAAAAAAACTCTGAATGAACAATCAGGAGAGTCCTTAAAAATCAGAGACATTTAAAAGAAGTTACAGATATCTATAATTCAACCTTTCAGTTAACACAATGTTGAACTACAAGAAGAAACCTGCTCTTTGTCTCAGCGTGCAAAGTTTCTTACTAAGTAGGACAAACGTAATATTTATCTCACTTCAATTTTGATTTCCCAGCACGGTTTTCTCTGTAGCAGCGTCTGAGATAGAATGGAACATCAGGTACCCTCTTGGAAGGTTTTCCTTTCCTTCCATGGACTTCCAGCTTGGCATGGGGGTCAACTACAGACCCAAAGACAGAGGGAATTGACTCTTGCTGTATCACTAATTATGACTGATTTAGAAATACATACATACTCTTTGAATCAAAAGAAGATAGCTAGCCCCAAAGAAGCTATGAAAAACTAACTCTCCTTCACTATCTATGGCCCAACTGCATAACCGAAAGGTCGATACGCAGAAAAACAATCACCCATTTTTCCAACCCACAATCCCTAAACTAGAGCTCCAACCTTGTCTTTGTCACTTTCTCTCTCCCCATCCATTCCTAGACATCAAAAACCAACATAGAAAACGGCATGGCAGATGTCTTCACAAGAATAGTATCAGAAACAGGTACGGAGAACAAAGAGAGCTGGAAGCCATGTAGGGCGCTAGGGAGAGGGTAATTTTCACTTGATACACTACTCAAAATATTGGAAATGATCTGTGACTCTTGAAGTTTTTAAAGCAAACTGCAACACAATTTGTAAAACAGAAAAAATAGTATATAGGCCAGTATATAAAAATTCATAACACATACATGCAAGCACACGTATGTATGTACATGAATAGGCATGCACACGCACACACCCGCATGCGCACACACACACATAAATGCACCTCTTCCTACCAAATCTTTATCACAATGAAGGTAAGGGCAAAGTCTCAGATACGGAAGCATGAGATACGATGTCAGATTCTTAGGAAATACAAAAGCTGAAAGAAATAGCACAAGCATCAGTCAGATTCCCTACCTGGAGATGATTTGAAACATTCCTCTAAACTGAACCGATAAAAATTAAATCCTGGGTAGTGTTGGGGGATTTCAGTACTTAGCATTAAATAATCATTTAATTATTTAACAATAATGTGGCTACCTCAATGAGTGTTTCCCAAAAGTGACAAACTAATCTTAATGATTAGCTTTCCATTTGGCTCCACTTCCTCACCTTAGGACAGGAATGTGATTATGACATTTCTTGAAAGACTACAATAAAAAGAAGACATTAAAATAGCTCAGATGGTCTGCCTCGAACATACTCTAAGGCTAAGAGGAAGTTAAATGGATCTATTACACAGCCGAAGCGGCTAATTTGAGAGGGGTTGGGGAAGAGTCCTGTTCAATGCACCCCTTTACCTCTACAGTAGTGACATTTTTCTACATGACCTAAACAGACTCTCAGGCTTAGGGAAATCAGTCTTCCTCAGATCTCATCTTGCAGGTAAACATCTAGAGAAAGGCAAGCTAGTGTATATTCCTAGGTAGTATGGAGTCTCAAATGCCCGATATTTCTGTGTGCTTTTAACACATAAGAGCATAAAAGTTCTCAGAAGGAGCGTTGCCTTGATAGAAGAGTACTATTTAAGAAACCCAAGTCATGGGGCACCTGTGTGGCTTCAGTCAGTTAAGTGTCCGAATTTGGCTCAGGTCATGATCTCACAGTTTGTGAATTTGAGTCCCGCGTCAGGCTCTGTCTCCCTCTCTCTCTGACCCTCCCCCGCTTGCTTGCTCTCTTGCTCTCTCTCTCTCAAAAATAAAATAAACATTAAAAAAATTTTAATTAAAAAAAAAGAAACCCAAGTCACTTTATTCTCTGAGAGGCTTTTACATAAGAGCTAACTTAGTAATACAAATTCTGGAATAGCCACTGTTACAAATATTACATGGGAAGTTACGATTTTCAGAGCTAAGCTGTTGCTAGAATTTCAAAGATACAGAGTAGGTGTTTTATTGAGATATCTTGTCTTCCCACTGTCCAGAAATTTCCTGTTACAAGAAAAGTCCTGATTTCTGAAAGGAAGATTCAGCAAAATACATTCAACCAAGATTGATGGAGCCCCTGCTAGGAATTCAAGAGAATGAATTCCACAGTTTCCAGGGACGATCCTGTTTCATAAGGTTCTAAAAGACAGTTCAAGGGGAGCCTGGGTGGCTCAGTCAGTTGAACATCCAAGTCTTGATTTTGGCTCAGGTCATGATTATAGAGTCATGGGATTGAGGCCCGGGTCAGGCTCTATGCTGAGCGTGGAGCCTGCTTAGGATTCCCTCCCTCCCTCTCTCTCTCTCTCTTTCTCTCTCTGCCCTCTCCCCCACTAGTGCATGCTTTCTCTCTAAAATTAAATACATACACACATACATAAAATAAAAGGCAGCCCAAAAGAAAAAATAATATAAATATGATCTTGGAGAATCTGATAATTATAATAATAACCTTAGGGGTTGAGCGTCTACTGTAAGTGACCCCCGGGAGCCATGCCAGCCGATGTTCTCTCTCTCTGCAGCTTCTGGCCCCTTAGAGGCATGTGACACAGCTAATCCCTCCAGCTGTGTTGAAAACCTTTTCTTGGCTCCGATGGCACCACATTTGGCTGATTTTCCTCCAACCTCAAAGTCTACGTTCTTCAATTTTTCCTCAAGGCCATCTCTAAATGTTGGTGTCTTGAGGACTTTAAGGTCTCAGGCTTTCTGTTCTCCACCCACAAACTCTCCATAGGTGATTCTTCCCCCAATCCCATGGCTTTAAATACTCTCTATACGCAGAGAAGTCCTGACGTCTCACCTCAGATACAGACATGGGTCCACCTGCCCATTTGGCATTGTGGCAGGTGCTGCTCATATCCCTGCAGGGACACACCGCCAGCAGCCAGCACCTGCCTCTCTTTGCCTCCGGACCTTCTCCACTGGCTAGAGGCTGCTCCACCTGCACACACAGCAGGGCGGAGGTGCCAGGAAACTCCTTCTCCCCCAGGAACAACCTCCAGCCAATGGCTGCTGGGAGTTGACAGATGAAGAAACCTCCTCGCCACTTGTGGGGAATACCAATGAGGTACGTGTTCTACACTGACGCCCAGAGATCTCCAAGGGGACTTGACAATGCTGGTAACTTACTTGGGCACGTGTCCTTGAATGGCTGCTCTCCCCTCCTGCCTCACCTCCCTCGTCTTACACCAGTGTTTCCAGGGATCACCTCCAGGATAATCTAATTATGCTCCAATCCTCAGCTCAGAGCTTCTTCTGGGGAAACTCAACCCAATACCACATCTCTATACATTCATATATGAAACCCTCCCAACCAGGTGCCTGGGTGGTGCAGTCGGGTAAGCATTGAACTCTTGATCTCAGTTTAGGACATGATCTCATGGTCCGTGTGTTCAAGCCCCGCATCAGCCTCTGCACTGATGGTGGGGAGCCTACTTGGGATTCTGTCTCTCTTCCTTTCTGTTCCTCCCCCCGCTCATGCTCTGTCTCAAAATAAACTTAAAAAAAGAAAAAAGAAAAAGAAAACCTCCCAACCTACTCTTTCCTCCATGTCCCGCTAATCTCAGAAAACGCCACCATTTATCCAGTTTTTCAAACAGAAAGTTAGGCACTATCCTTGCTCTTCCCCCTTTCCATTCCATTTTCACCTCCAAGCCCTACCTTTCCATCTGCCTCCAAAATACGTTCCCTGTTCTTTCCATTTTCTTCTCGAATCCCACCACCCACCACGTCTGTCCCACCTACGGTAACAGCCTTCCACCTGACCTTCTGGCTTCTATTCTCCACAAAGCATCCAGAGTGGTCTTATGAAACCTCTGATCGGATCAAGTCACTCCCTCGTTTAGCGTGTTACAATGGTTCAAATATTAAGATGGTCTTCCCATTTTCCCAGCCCTTCACAGTCTAGGCCCTGCTACAGTTCACCGCTCACCACTCCATTGCTCAGTTCGCTCCAGGACTCCTGCCCACCTCCAGAAGTGCCAAGCTCATGCCTACCTCAGGATCTTGGGTTGGTATTTCCTCTCCTCACTGATATTTCCAGGACAGACCCTCTGTCATTCAGGCCTCTGCTCAAATGTCCCCTTGTCAGAGAGGCATGCCTATCAGGCTCAGAAGTCATACCCAGTCTCTCTCTATAACACCGCCTGCAGTCCTGATTTCTTTCCTTGCTTTTGTCTGTCTTCCTACAGCAGAACATAAGCTTTTGTCTGCCCTGGGCACGGCAGTAACCTCAGCCTCTGGAATGGTGCCAGGCACACAGCAGATGCTGAAAAATACCCACTGAATGAGTGCACACTACATGCGAAGCACTGTGCTACGTGCTTTACAGCTTTGCCTTTGACATTTTCCACTCTGACCTTCAATTTTCCATCTCGAAAGCGGCTTCCCGAAGATCACTCAGCTAATTAGTGGGGATAGCAGCTACTCGGGATGCTGAAGAGTAAGGAACGAGGACTTGTGGCTAATTGTTTCGGGTGCAACAGCTAAAGTCATGAACAGCTGCCACATCCAGAAACTCAAATAATTAGGTCACACGTTTGGCCTAAATTTCCTACCTTCCCATATTCACCTTCAAAGCTGCTAAACTACAGGCTAGCAGGACCCTAGCTGGTAAAAAGGTATCTCTCACAGAATTGCGAATGGAAGCACTTCTCACATAAGTCCTAAAAAATGCAAACATGTTATTCTTATGCTAAAGAGACAAACTTAATCAGAGATTTTGAAAAATTAGATTTCATTGATGCGGAAGTTACCAAAGTACAGCAGGGCGTTAAGACTGTTTTTGTCAGAAGTCACACTTCAGAACATCTTTGTGCATGACACTATTTTTAGCATCCTTTTGATAGGTTAGGCATGCTAGATGTTCAAGGCCCAGTAGGAGGCATATATATATTTATAAAATTCTATATTACTTTTCGCATGTTTTACTACGGTAAAGTGCACATCTACCAAACCCTCAAAGGACTTATCAAATTTAAAATTCCAGCTACAGTCCACCGAAAGCCACCATATTGTTTCCTATTTAATAAGGGAATTACTTGAACTCAAAAGTTGTTTGGATATCTAATCATAGTTTGGTTACAGAAGATTCAGTTTTGATTATGGATGTACTGCTTGGCCAGACCAACGCTCTGTGGGAATGTTCAGGGATGAGAAAGATTATCTCAAAAGAAGTAACATAAAAACTCAGGGGGGAAAAAGCCTTTTAACAAATTCATAGCACTTTTAACAAATTCCTAGCACTAATTTGTGTGGCTCTTACCCAGCAGGCATTCTATTAATAAGAGTTACAGGAGAAAAAAATGAGAAAGGAGACTACGTCCCTATAGCTATCAGGCATATCAGAGCTAAAAGCTGGGAATGGAAACAAATATCGAATACTGTGGACATTCCCTAGGTAACTGTGTCTTCTGACCATTGTAATCCAGCCCTCAGTAGAATTGGAACCCATGGACAAATACCCCTCACCTCCCATCCTTTGGGTAGACTATTTTGGGAGGTCCTGGTGGAAGCCAACCTCTGTTGGCTGGACAGCAACATCAATCCCACGTATATGTTGATTTTGCCTCTTTCCTTGTGGCCTTACCCCACCTTTCTGGGAGAACATGTCCCCAGAGCTTTACCTCAGTCTCCCACATAACCTAATTTAGATACCCTTCACTGGGGTTTACCTACAGAACTTAAAATGATCACCTCTTCTATTTTATGTAATACTTGATTCCTTATAAGTTCCAAAGACATATCACAAACTCAACTCATGTGGATCTCTCACAAACCTTCAGGGTTGTCAATGGAGAGAAGATTCTTTTTCTCACTTGGGCATCTGAGGAAGTTGAAATGCGGAGGTAGAAAGAAGATTGGCCAAGATTACAGGGGTTATAAATGGTATGTTCGGACAGCATCACTAACCTGGGACTAACACCAAGTTCTCAGCTCCACCCAGTGCATTTGGGTTTTCCTCAGACTGACCACAACATCATCGCCTTCTTTGTCTGCCTAGTACCCTCTTCCTATTTGTCCTGCAAGAGTCGGTTCCAGCCTCTTCAACTCCAGAAAGTCTGCCCTGAGCTCTTTTGGGGGAGATACCAAGTCTTAACTACACTTAGTGTCCTGTTACTACCACAACCTCAGTACCTAGTTCATAATCAATACTATGCATTGTTCTTTAATGAACATTTAGTGAATCAGTGAATTAATGACTCACTCTTTCAGGGCATTCTCACCTGCTCTGATGAACTGTTTACATGCCAGCCACCCCCCCCCCATGAGTCTATGAGAAACCAGGTTAGTCATCTTCAAAGCTCTGTGCCTGAAACAGTGTCACACACAAGTTGGTACTTAATGGCATTTTCTGAGTCAATGAATGAGTGAATGAGTGAGAAGAACTTCATCTTCCTAGGAAAAATACGACACTAGGCATAGGATAAACTGATTAAAGAGTCATCTTGTAGAAAACTCTAGAATGTGGTCACAGATGAATCAAATCCACCGAAAAACAAAAATCTACTCCAAGCTTTTATTAGGCAATTATTGGTTATCTTATTCCAATAATTGAAATCTAATAAGTACATCAGAATTGCTGGTAACAGTGGATGCCTAGTAGTTACTGCCACATGATGATGGGTTTTTCACAGAAAGCATATAATCACAGACAGGTTTCATAGCATTTGTGTGCCTTGGGTTTCTCATCAATAATAGTAATAATATAGTAATAGCTTCATCTACCAAGCACTGACTTTGTGCCACAGTCGCTGTGTTGCATTGTAGTCTACGTGACTGGCACTGCCTGGATTTGTACAGTTCACAATCTGCATGGCCATACTTGGCAGCCCTACATTGTGCTAAGCACTCCATGTGTATTATTATCTCATTTAATCCCCCCAAAGACTCTGAAAAATACAGAATTACAGGTTCCATATCACAAATGAAAAAACAGGTCTAGAGACGTTAAGTCATTAACCCAACATCACACAGCCCTGAGGTATGAAATCAGGATTTGCACCTGCAGAGTCTGGCTCTGGAGCTCCCAGTATTAACCTTATGCAAGCTTTTGCACTATTACTGCAAGGTTATTTTTAAACACACACACACACACACACACACACACACACTCACACTCACACTCACAGGGTCGCCTGGGTGGCTCAGGCAGTTAAGCATCCGACTTCGGCTCAGGTCATGATCTCACGTTTTGTGAGTTCAAGCCCCATGTCAGGCTCTGCACTGACAGCTCAGAACCTGGAGCCTGCTTCAGATTCTGTGTCTTCTTCTCTCTCTGCCCCTACCCCCCTCAAAAATAAGCAAACATTTAAAAAATTAAAAATAAAAGCACTCACAGAGAGGAAGGAAACACTTTTGCAAAGGGTAAAGCCAGGTTATCTTTTTAAATCATTTTTTATCCTTACTTTTCCTTGATGGTCACCCCTAATGGTCAAAACCTGAGAGGTTTTATAAATAACCTGGGAAAATTTCAAAGCCGTCTGTACAAATTCATATTTTATGACATGAACATAAAACATATCTGAGAGAAAAATGGAATAAATCCCAGCCATTATTGATGTTCCTTATCAATAATGATAAATATAGAATGATTCAGAGCAAAGGGGAGAAAGAGCTAGAATCCATTGAATGGGGAGTCACAGAATTTCCTTCCTTGAAAAAAGTTACGGAGAATGTATTGGAAAAAATTCTTCAAAGGCATCAACTCAGCAGCAGCCTGACTGCTGAGAGTGATATATTCCCAGGGTCCCAAGCTAGAAACAACCAATTTCCCCCCAAGTTTAGCAAGAGTGGTCCAAGATATTCTTTTTCCCTGGGAGAACACTGTTTTTCAGCAATCAGCATGAATTGTGAGTACAAAAAGTACATTTCATCATTCCACATACATTGCTTTGAAAAGGGGGGGGTATGTAGATTGTGAATGTTCTCATAAGCCCCACAGAGACTCTATTCAAAGATCCACATAGAAAGTTGGTTTTGTTAGCTAGTCTCAAGTTTAAAGAGCAAAAGATTAAAAAATTTGGTGGCACTATTTTTAATTTTTTGAAGATCCTTCATAAATCTTCCATCATGACTGTACCAATTTATAATCCCCCAACTGGGCAGAAGGGTTCCCTTTTTTCCACATCCTTGCCACATGGGTTAGCTCTTGTCTTTCTGGTGATAGCCATTCTAACAGGCATGAAGTGATATCTCACTGTGGTTTTAATTTGCATTTCCCTAATGACTAGCGATGTTGAGCATCTTTTCCTATACTTGGTGGGCTTTGGTACATCTCTTTTGGAAAAATGTCTAGTCAGTTCCCTTGCTCATTTTTTAAATTGGGTTACTTGTTTTACTGCTCTTGAGTTGTATGAGTTATTTGTAGATTTTGGATACTAACCCCTTATCAGGTATAGAATTAGCATATGATCCAGCAATTCTACTTCTGGAACTATATCCAAAGAAAATGAAAACAATAACCTCACAAAGATACCTGCACCCCCATGTTCATAGCAGTGTTATTTATAAGAGCCAAGACATGGAAATCACATAAGTGTCCACTGATGGATGAACAAATAAAGAAGTTGTGAGATAGATAGATAGATAGATATAGATAGATATAGATATATATCTCTCTCTATATATGATGGAATATTATTTAGCCATGAAAAATGAGGATATCCTACCATTTGTGACAACATGGATGAAACTTGAAGGCATTATGCTAAATGAAATAAGTCAGTGAGAGATAAATACTCTATGATCCCACTTATAGGTGAAATCTAAAATAAAACAACAGGGCTGCCTGAGTGGCTCAGTTGGTTGAGCATCCAACTTTGTCTCAGGTCATGATCTCACAGTTTGTGAATTCAAGCCCTATGTCAGGCTCTTTGCTGACAGCTCAGAGCCGGAAGCCTGCTTCCGATTCTGTGTCTCCCTCTCTGCTCCTCCCCTGCTCACACGCTGTTTCTCTCTCTCAAAAATAAAGATTTTAAAAAATTGTTAATAAAATACAATAAAATAAAATAAAACAACAACAACAAACTCAGAAAAGGAGATCAGACTCGTTGTAACCAGAGGCAGAGGGTGGGGAGAGGGGGAATTGGAGGAAAGTGGTCAGAAGTACAAATTTCCAATTATGTGATAAAGAAGTACTAAGAGTACAGCATGACGACCACAGCTAACACTGCTGTATGATACACAGGAAGTTTGTTAAGGGAATAGATCCTAGGAGTTCTCATCACAAGGAAAAAATTTTCTTTTTTTCTTTCTATTGTATCTATATGAGAAGATGGACATTAACCTATTGTGGTCCTCATTTCAGTAAATCAAGCCATCACACTGCATCACCCTTAAACCCATCCAGTGATGTATGTCAATTACTTCTTAATAAAACTGGGGGGGGGGGGGGGAGAACCAGTAGCCCTTCAAGAGCCACAAATTTCACAAAATGGAGAATACTATCAGAGTTCTTCAGATAACTGATGCTTACCACCTTAAGTACCAAATTCCTTTTTTTTTTTAATTGTCATCTATTTGGTGTAACTCTCTCAAACATGTTCCCTAATTTTCTCTGCGTTTGTAATCAGAATATACAGAATATAGGGTAATAGTTCCTGGAGGTTGTGGGGTTATCATTGTGAATTTCAGTTATCACATCTGAAATCACATCATCAATCATGTTGTTATTCCTGAAGAACCATTTCTCCCTACATGGAAGGGCCCTGGATGAACGTACTTTCTATAAGGTTCTGTGTGCCTTGAAGATATCATTTTACCCTCCTCCTGTTCAACCCTCCTTCTGCCCTGCCACTTCTCGTCTGCCACTGTATTTTAGATCAGGAGAGGGCAAGTTACAGCCCATGGGCCAAATCCACATTGCTTGTTTTGTAAATAAAGTTTTGCTGGAAGATACCCATGCTCTTTCCTTTCCATGTCGTCGATGGCTTCTTTCGCTCCACAACAGGCCAAGTTGAGTAGCTGTGATTTGAGACTACATAGCCTGCAAAGCCTAAAATATTTATGATCTGCTCCTTACCAAAAAAAAAGCTTGCCAGCCCCCATTTTAGATTCATGGATAAGTCAGTGTCTTTTGGAAAAATCTCACCCTCTCCTTCTTGATAAAATGCCGTGCTTGCCAACAACTGTGTTCTTAGCAGAGGAAAGACCATTTTCACTTACAACCATGTTTCCAGATGTGTCCTGGATGGTGGAGGAGGTTAAAAACCCGAACTTCAAATAAAGAAGCACTTCCCAGACTTTTAAAAATCATAAAACTCAATTGTGTTTGATGGTACTTTACAATGTCCTAAAAACGGCATTTGTATGTAACAGAGCTGTATCTGTAACCTTCAAGCCAGGTATATAAACATCACTGCCATTCAGAGTTCCGATTCCTTCAAGGAACTGAGCACACCACTAGTCTCCCCTCTCAAGACACAGCTAGAGTCATTGGCTTCAGTAATAATGGAAAAATGAGATGGAAAAGAGAGAATCAGGAAGTCACCCAATTAAAAAAAAAAATAAAATCATAAGGAACAACAACTGAATCCAACTTCTCCCCGAGATTTAGAAGAGAAAGCAACCAGAGACATTGTTTAAAAACCAACATGGCATTGTAACCCAGAGCAGATTTCCAGCTAGAGGAGCTACAGCATATGGTATTTCACACACAAAAAGGTAATTAAGAACTGCCTTGGAAAAAGAGCATTTGTAGCCACCTCATCAGTGACCTAGCAGGCTGGTTTGTATCAGTTACTATTCATTACTGTCAGTAAGAACAAAACAGGGTATGATTAATGCAGTCCAGTGCAATGAATTGCAACAGAGGATGACACCTCAAAAAAAGAAAAAAAAAAAATGAAGTTCAGAAAAAAAAAAATACCATCATTTACTAAGGCTGGGGATTCTATTTGCATTTTTACCAAGAGTATTATTATAATTAGTATTATTACTAACAAAGTAATGAGCACTTAAACATTGCCTGATACTAGCCTATGTGTTATGTTTGCATTAGCTTATTGAGCCCTCAAGAAATTCAATGAAATAGATGTTACCATTATCCCTAATCTACAGGTAAGGAGACAGGCTTCAAGAGGCCAAGTAACTTGCTCAATTAGAAGGCACGAGAGCCAGAATACACACCCAAACCTGAGTGACTCCTGAGGTCTGCTCCGAATTCTGGTTCTATATTATTCCACCACCCATTCTGCTTACGTTTCAAATTTTGCAGCTAGACATTCAGTCCACTCCAACATAGTCTATATCACTGCTCTCCGATTGAAATACAGTGCAAACCAAATATTGTGACTTCGTATTTTCTAAGTGGCCCCATCCAAAAAAGGGAAGAGAGATAGGGGAAGTTAATTTTAATAATACATTTTTACTTAAGCCAATATATCCATATTATGGGTTCGACATACACCTAATATGAAAATATTATTGAGGCATTTTACATTCTTTTGCCATGACACATCTGAATCAGATGAGTACTTTACACATCTGAATCAGATGAGTCAATTCAGACACTAAGATTTTATAAAAAAAAATACATGATCTATATTTAGTATCAAAATTTCTAGTTGGAAAAGTAGGTTCATATACCCATGTTGTTTCAAACATGCTTAAGAGGTTTCCAATACTTGAGTATTAAAATTAAGCTTAAATTCATTAAAATTAGGGTCACCTGGGTGGCTCAGTCAGCTAAGCGACCAACTTCGGCTTAGGTCATGATCTCATAGTTTGTGGGTTCGAGACTCGCAGTGGGCTCTGTGCTGACAGCTCAGAGCCTGGAGCCTGCTTTGGATTCTTTGTCTCTCTCTCTCTCTCTCTCTCTCTCTCTCTCTCTCTCTCTCTCTCTCTCTGCCTCTCCCCTGCTCACTCTCTGTGTGTCTTTCCCTCTCAAAAATAAATAAACATTTTTTAATTAAAAAAACGAATTCAAATTAAATAAATTGTAGTTTCAGTTCCTTCACTACAGCAGCCACATTTCAAGTGTTGAATAGCTAGTGTGACTAGTGACTACTATATATTGACAACACAAGTCAACAGCCTACTTTCACATGCTAGGTATTGGAGTAATTTGAGGAAGTGATAAATGGTACTTGTGAATAGAAAGAGGAAAAATAGACAAGTCTGATTTTGAATGTTCAAAAGTGTCTGGTCTTGGGCAGGGCATTTAACTTCTCCAGACCTCTCTTATTCCCTAGACAAAATTGGGTAGGAAACCAGGTAGAAATCACTCTTCTATCTGTCTCCTGAAGTTTTTGCTAAAGTAAAATGATACCTTTGAAAGGAGTCAAGCTTTTCATTACTATGTCAATGTAAGATCCTATGATCATGCTATATCTGCTTTCTACGATTATCTCTGGGGTGCATGTTAGTGCCAGCTCAAGCCAAATGAGCATATGTGGTCACTAGGCTTAGGAAAAGACCAGGAGAGCAATCAATGGGGTACTGCAGGTTGGATTCACATACGACAATTTCTGTATTATTATCACCTTAAGGTTAAGGTCTATCACAAAGTAGTGACCCAATAAACATTTGTTGAGTTCATGAATAAATAATGGAATGCATGAATAGATAACTAAACCAGTCTGCCTGGTTTAAATATCAGGTTTATCTTAATTTGGTTGCCTAGCAATCTAAATGTGTGTCTAAAGTACTTACATTTTTCCTGCCAGATGCATAATGTCTATTTACACAGATGGCTCCCCATGGATGGTCCTTTACAACATGGCTGTACATCAACATCTCCAAGGGTACCATGATTGGAGGTGGCCCCAACCCGACCACCTGAAACATGAGAGCATTACTTCCTTCCTAGAGCAGAGGCTGGCAAAGTATGTTCCCTAGTAGACTAACAGGTGTTAGCCAAAAAACCAACGCCATGGCCAAGTAAGACTTGGAAAAGCAAGGCTAGTCAAATTTCTTAACTTCAGAAATTCTGAGAGATTTTAATGTGCCAAAACTCATTGAGAATCACCAAATGGAAGAATCTAGTCTATGGAATTTAGCAACTTCATTTGACCGTGGAAACACTTTCTGTTTAAGCAATCTTATAGGACTGTCAACCCAAGAAATGAACACAAGAAAATGTTGTTCTAGAGAAAAATGAATGCATCAAAATGAGGGTGGGGGTGGGGGTGGGGAATAATATAAACTTATTAACACAAACTGATATATCAGAAGAGAGAGACCCCAGAGATTACTCTTTTCAGGAATGGATCTCTGGTTTCAAGCAGAGCTGAGTTCTGGAGCTGGAACCCAGTGATCAGTGATCTCCTGTCTCCACATCTCCACCCACCATGTGGGCTGCATTCCCAGGCTTCCCAGGGTGGCCCTGGCCACTCAGAGACCATTCCTTCTAGGTTCAAGGCCAGGGAAATGAGTGTCTCTCTTCTCACTTGCTCAAGCTAAAACCCCAAGATGTCTCTGATTGAGCCTAATTAGCTTGGCTTATGTGTGTCCCACCAACCCAATCATCGTGGCCGGAGGACCAAAATCCTCCCAGTGGCCAGGCTAAGTCAGGCACCCCACCACCGCAATTCAGCATTGAATGAATACCTCCCAAAGCACAGGGCTGAGAGTGGAGTTCAGGGTGAGTCCAGAGGGGAGATTGGGGTACTTCTACCAGAAGGAAACATAGATGTTGGGAGGCTGAGGTGACAAATCCCCAGTACAAAGATTAATTCTCCAGGATTTCTAAGATGCAAGTAGTGTTCCCACTGGTTTGGGTAATATCCCCCTCATATTAAGAGTTGATTAAAAATTAAGGTAACACAGAACCTGAAGAGGAGACAAAGTCTCCAGAGCTTGATCCTTAGAATTTATTGCTCTTTGTCATTTCTGTGGCTATTGTCTTATCAAAAAGGACAGCCGAGTGCCAGTGATCTCATATTTTTTTCTAAATGTTAATCCCTATTCCCCAAAACAAAAGGATAATCAGTCTAAGAAAGCCAAATACATACCGATTTCCTTCTTGACAAATTCCAAGGCAAAGTGTCCCAGTCCTGTAATCTACATTGAGGAGCGTCTGATTTCACTGCAGCGATTTCCCTATCGTTCATTCACTATCATACATTTTAGCACTGCACCATGAAAACTATTCAAAATAACAATCGATGATGTTCTTAACCGGCATTAAATCTCAATCTCCATCTGCCATAATAGGAAGCCTCTGGGTGACTGCCATCAGAGTGGCCACCAGCCACATGTGGCTGTGAAGCACCTGAAATGTTGCTAGGGAGGCCTGAGAAATGCTCTAGGTGTAAAACACACAAGAGAGTCCAAAGACTTTGTAGAAAGAACGTAAAAATGTCTCATTAATAATTTGGATATTGGTTACATGTTAAAAAGATAGTACGGTGAAACCTTGGATTGTGAGTTACTTGTTCATTGAGTGTTCTGCAAGACAAGAAAACATTTCTAATAATTTTTTTTAATTTTTTTTTATGTTTATTCATTTTTGAAAGACAGAGAGAGACAGAGCACAAGCAGGGGTGGGGCAGAGAGAGGGGGGGGACACAGAATCTGAAGCAGACTCCAGGCTCTGAGCTGTCAGCACAAAGCCCGACTCGGGGCTCAAACTCACAAACCGCAGATCATGACCTGAGCTGAAGTTGGACGCTCAACCAACTGAGCCACCCAGGAGCCCCATCTAATTAATTTCAACTTGATAAACAAGCAAGGTCTTGCAATACGAGTAGTACGTGATGCTGAATGTCACATGATCACAACTGAGCCAATGGTTCTTGAAA
The DNA here is from genome assembly GCF_014898765.1 of Herpailurus yagouaroundi. NCBI lineage: Eukaryota > Metazoa > Chordata > Mammalia > Carnivora > Felidae > Herpailurus > Herpailurus yagouaroundi. The sequence goes on from NW_024412421.1 coordinate 6,772,810, forward strand.
TTCACTTTGATATACACATGCTTTGGATTACAAGCATATATCTGGAACAAATTATGCTCACAAATCAAGGTTTTACCATACTTGAGATATATTGGGCTAAACAAAATATATTATGAAAACATATTACATCAACTATGTTAACATTGATTTCACCTGTTTCTTTTTCTTTTTAAAAATGTGGCTACTAGGGGCGCCTGGGTGGCGCAGTCGGTTAAGCGTCTGACTTCAGCCAGGTCACGATCTCGCGGTCCGTGAGTTCGAGCCCCGCATCGGGCTCTGGGCTGATGGCTCAGAGCCTGGAGCCTGTTTCCAATTCTGTGTCTCCCTCTCTCTCTGCCCCTCCCCCGTTCATGCTCTGTCTCTCTCTGTCCCAAAAATAAATAAACGTTGGAAAAAAAAATTAAAAAAAAAATGTGGCTACTAGAAAAGTTAACATTATATATATCAGCTTCATTGTATTTCTATTTGACAGCACTGAGCTGGATCATCTCTACACATGGCAAATAAATAACACTATGAGTACTTTATAAGTATGGTGACAAATACCAGAAGAAATGGATGAAACAGTTAAACATGAGTACCTCTAGAAGCAGAGATGACAATGTTCACGTGAAGCCTTTTCAGTACAATCTAAATTATCTTTCACCTATGTTCATTCATCACTTTAATTTTTTTAAATCTAGGAGATAGCAAAATAATAATTAAACATTTCAGGGAGACTTTACTGAGACATTTTGGAGACAGAGTTGTTAATAACTGCTTCCTTTTTGCTTGGTTTTTGTTTTTTTCAATTCAGTACCTGAATCACCTGTGGCGCTTTAGTGAAAATGCTTAAGCCCAGGAACCTAGCCTAGATGTGTTAAGCATGTTAAGTTTTCCCCCAAAGGATTTTGGTGATTCTCCCTCACACATCTAGCTAAGAACTTCTGGCATAGAATTCTGGGACCTCATGACAAGTATTATAACAGGGCCAAAACTCTTTATTGAGAAAAATCATGGCCCACCGTATAGATATCCTATAGGTAAGAGATCCACTTTCCCTTGGAACGGGGGCCATCTTAAAATCAGGACTTTCTTTATTAAACTACTCAGCTCTGCCTATGAGAGTACATGATTGCTATACATATTATGGCTTAGTACTTGCTGTTTCCACAGAACAGCTATGAAGCAGGTATTTGTCAGGGTGTTACTTCAAATGTACCATCACTCAGCACATACCTAAATCCCAATTCAGGGAAATATTTATGGAAGATTTCCTGAGGGATACAGAATCTGGCCTTTTCTCTAGACCAATGCTTCTCAGAATGTGATCCAGAGACCATCTGCATTGGAAGTAGCTGGGGTTCCCATACAAAATACACATTCCCTTCTTCCAGGCCTCAGGTGGGGGTGCATTTTCCTGTCTCCTTTGAAGTTTAGCATGACCAGGTGACTTGCTCTGACAATGAAATGAGCTTGGGAAGTGACAAGCCTGTCTTCCTGGTGGGAGCTTTAGAAGCAAATATGCAATTTGTCACGATCTATTTTCTGCCTTGGCAATCATGGCAGCAAGGAGATAGAGCCTCCCTTAGACTGGATCCCTAATGCAGAAACCATAGACCAGAGAGATCCCCACCTGCAACCTCCACGTACCTCCCCAGCTGACCCACAACCGTCATGAAGCATGAGCAAGAAACACACCTTTGTTGTTTTACCCACCCCGAGATACTGGAACTGTTTGTTTCTGCAGCATAACCTGGCTTATCCTCACATATGGTGGAAGCAAGAAGGCCTAACAACTTTGACTTTCAACCAACTGTTGGGTGAATCTTATGCACATGTGAAGTTTGAAAACCACTGCATAGGTGTGCTATGATCTCTTCTAGACTTAGGCAAGGACAATAGAGAGAACTCCCTGTCTAGGCTGTACATTTGGCTCCCTTAGAAATGATTTTGCTGCTTGATGCTGTGCCAATGGCCTTCAGGGGGATGCAAGTATAGGGAAAAGTCCAACTAATTGATTGTATTTCTTTTTTTTTTTTTTTTAATTTTTTTAACATTTATGAGCAAGAGTGGGGTAGGGGCAGAGAGAGGGAGACACAGAACACAAAGCAGCTCCAGCCTCTGAGATGTCAGAGCAGGGCCTGATGTGGGGCTCGAACCCACAAACTGTGAAATCATGACCTGAGCTGAAGTTGGACGTTTAACCAACTGAGCCACCCAGGTGCCCCTCATTGACTGCCTTTCTTAAGGATGTTGTCAAAGACCTTTGTCCCTCAGTTATAGTGTCCTCTTGGTGAGGCCCAGAGGGGAAAAGTCTCTCTGGTGTCATTACCAAGTACAGTTTGGTCTCCTGGGTCATTAATGTGTCTCTCATCTAATGGTCACTGGGAAGTATGGCATTCATCCTACAAGGAGCCTCCAAGCCAAATGCATGGCCCTCCTCTTGCAATGTGCCAGACCTCACAGCATTCACTGTGTGGGTCAATCTCATGCCTTCATTTATTCTTCTGAACTGATTTCCCCCTTCCCACCAATTTTTCTGACTCACTCACTTTTATTTTATTTTGAATTATGTATTTTTGCAAGCTACCTTAAATTCTTTTCAGGGGAAAGGTAGCACATGAATAAAAATATATATGACATGCAAGCATGCATGCATAAATAACAGGCCCTTATTTCCAGAGCTACAATAATGAACCTCAACTTGCTTTTTAATGATGCAAGGAAAGGAGGAGAGGAAAAAGAAGGAAGAGAATGGAGAGGGGGTTGGGGACGGATATAATGCCATGAACACTCCATGGTATTCGAATTCGAATTCCTAGTTAATAGGCAGCAGAGGAAGGCAACTTTATCTTCAAGATAAATGTTATAAATTGCATGTAATGAAATAAGGTCTTATTTTCCCACCTTTTGGTTTCTTATTTTTAAGATATACAGTCCTGTGTCAACCAAAATATCTAGACTTATAGCACACAATTCTATTCAGCTTGTAGAACAAATTCACTGGCAGAGTCGATTTTTATTTTAATTATTTGTATAGAGTGGAAAAGAATGGCCTGATTTATTACTGAGTTGGACTCCAATGGCAATATTATTATAGTTGCAACAGATGAATAAACCAATATATTTCTTAAAGCCATAAAACAACCAGCTACATGTCAGAGAAAATTGTTCTCCAAAACAACAGCAAAAAAATAAAAAATAAAAAATCAAGGGAAACAGTGGCCTCCTTAGCCTCCCAAATCCATTCCAAAGAAAACAGGACTCCCGCAGACCAAGGAAAACTCATTTCAACAAACTTACTTTCCATCTACCTACTGGAATTAAAAGTTCACTGAAATAATTTATAATATTGTCTCTGGCATCGATGTGTTTATTCCATTTGAACGTGCTTTAAAAAAAATCAGTAGCCACAGAAGATCATTGTTCTCCCATAACCCAAAGTTTGACATCCTGATGCAGCCTTCAGCAGCAAGCTGCAGGATTAAGTTGATCAGAACTATGTGTTATGATGACATTTTAATGCCTGATCAGAACAGAACTGTTCTTTGCAATTTGCTTTGAAGGGGGAATGAGGAGGGAGGGGCAGGAAGGGGAGGAGGGTTTTTACATTCTTTCTTGCTTATCTACGGCAAGCATGCCATCCCTGTGCAGGCTGAGGACAATGAGAAGTGACTGTGAAGAGTGGGTGGAAGTCAAGTCCAACCCCCAATGCCTCTACTGTGAGGCTCCCCTGGATTAGGTGAACCCACCCTGTGCTGATTGCCAGGCCATGGGGTAACCAGGGCTTTCTCAATGCTCTGTTGTCCACTGAGATGCTGGTGTTGATTTTCTGGTATGTTTTCTGCTTATGTCTATTTCAAAGACTGCCACACACCTCAAAACATGTAGCACTACCCTGTGAATGTGGAACGTGTGTTTTCCAGAAATGCGTAGTAGTTAAGATCTTGGGCTCTAGCAGCAGAAAAATTTGAATGAAAATCTGGTTCCACCGGTTTCTTGCAGTGTGTCCTTAGACAGGTACTCTGACCTCTTTGAGCTATGACTTTCCTCATCTACTAAGTGGGAATGTTCATGCCTACCTCCTACCATTGTTGAGGGAACCAAATGCAATATACTTTGCACAGTGCCTGGTTCACACTAACAACAGCAAAAGCTCCCAGATGTTATTTCCTATAAATACCATTCTTTTAAAAAAATTTTTTTTCATGTTTACTTATTTATCTTGAGAGAGAGCGCAAGAGCTCATGCATGTGGAAGCAGGGGAGGGGCAGAGAGAGAAGGAAAGAGAGAATCCCAGGCAGGCTCTGCACTGTCAGTGCAGAGTCCAATGTGGGGCTCAAGCTCACAAACCATGAGATCATGATCTGAGCCGAAATCAAGAATTAGATGCTTACCCGACTGAGCCACCCAGGTGTCCCTCTATTAATACAACTATTTTAAAATTGCACCTGCCACTTGCTAATCCAATGGCCAGTTCCCAAATTTCTCATCAGGTCTGAGTCTTGGTTATAACAGAATTCTTTGCAGGTACCCATAGTTTCTTGGCATGTCCTATACAAAAGTATGTCTTCCTTTTTTTTGTTTGTTGTATTTTTGTTGTTGTTGTTTTTGTTGTGATTGTTTTGAGAGAGAAAGAGAAAAAGCATGTGAGCAGGGAATGGCAGAGAGAGGGGGAAAGACAGAATCCCAAGTAGGTTCCATGCTCAGCACAGAGCCTGATGCGGGGCTCAATCCCACAACCATGAGATCATGACCTGAGCCAAAACCAAGAGTTGGATGCTTAACTGACTGAACCACCCTGGTGCCCCTGAAAGTATGTCTTTCAAATACATACTATAGTGTCTTAATTCAGAGATGATAAAACACTTGTCCAGGAAACACAAAATGTAAACGTTCTAGGTCTAAAAATATAAGCGTGCCCACAAGGCCCCCCCCGAAGCTGTCAAAACATCAAAGCTTTTTCTCTTATGGGCAGCAAATCTTTTTTTTTTTTTTTTTTTTTTTTCAACGTTTATTTATTTTGGGGACAGAGAGAGGCAGAGCATGAACGGGGAAGGGGCAGAGAGAGAGGGAGACACAGAATGGGAAGCAGGCTCCAGGCTCTGAGCCATCAGCCCAGAGCCCGACGTGGGGCTCGAACCCACGGACCGCGAGATCGTGACCTGGCTGAAGTCGGACGCTTAACCGACTGCGCCACCCAGGCGCCCCTGGGCAGCAAATCTTAAAATTTGCTTTTTAAAATAATAACCACCATTAGTAACATTTATAACACACTTACTGCGTGCCCAGCACAGTACTAAGGCCTTTCCAAGCCGAAGCTTACCTAATCATCAGAACAATCCCATATGGCCATCACTAGCTGCATCCTGATTTGACAGATGAAGAAATTGGCTCAGAGAGCTCAAGCAACCTGCCCACACTAGGGGGTGATGGAGCAAGAATTCAAAGGCAAGTCAGTCTGGTTCCACAGCCCAAGGTTTTAAGCAGTCTTTAGGGAAAATCTAAGATGGTGGTGCCCCCATTCTGCTCCTTCCCCCATAGGTTCTTATTGCTCCCCACTAGTGGTGGGGACTTAATGCAGCACCTCTCCCCACTCACAGTGAAACAATTCCACTTCTAAGGAGCCCATTCTAAAGGCACTACCATTACTAGAAGGGATGACTCCAGGGTGGCAACTTCTGACTTTGCAGGAATACATTCTCCATCACCAAGGATTCAACACACATGGTTCAGGCTCTGTGGTGATAGACTGAGTTATTAAAAAGATGGTCTCTGCTCTCAAGGAGTTACCATTTCAAAACAAATGCACAAATGAAAAAGTCCCCCGTTTACAAATGGCCCCCACCACCGCCGACTTAGAGGGAAACATACCACCCAGATCCAAGTGAAGAAGACCTCTTTTTTCTGAATGCTAATCTTCCATTGGCATAAGTAATTAATTTTATAGCTAGAAAACCTCCAACCTGTCCCGACTGAAGACCTTGTCTCCGGCTCAAATTAGACAACAACCAAGGGATAATCAAAAGATCAGAAATACATGATTTAAACCTCTCTCCACCATGAAAGAAGAGCATTCATGTTTATTTATTCCTTATTCAAAAAAAAAAAAGGGATTTCATTTCTAACTCGAAAAGAATTCATAGTTTCTTTAGGCCATTGTTCTGATTTGGAGCAATTCATCACAGAGCGATAACACGCTGATGATGTGTTACACTAATACATCCTTACATTGGTAATGCTCTAATGATTTGGCAAGCTCCTAAATCACCAGAGAGCTGTCACTCCCGTGATGTGTTACTCAGAGATACGGCTCTGATCGGAGAAAGGCATCCAAGAACTCAACAATGGGAAAGTCATATTTTTTGACTTCAGAATTTCTTGACTATAAATAATAACCTCTTTCATAGAGAATAAAAAACTCAGGCTGAAGTCAAGAGAAGCAGCAAAATTTCTAATATTTTTAAATATGCCAGAGATACAAAGATAAGCATACATGTTAGTGGAAGCCTTCGCTGTGCAGCAGAGAAGGTCACTGATACGAAAATGATTTCTGAAGTATCAATGGGGTTGCTGAATTTGTTTCTGAAAGGAAATCAGTTAGGTGCTTACAGACCCATTTATCACAGATGTGAATTTCATCAATGCCCAAAAATAAACTGTGTTAAAACCCGAGTCAAGAGAAAAAGAGAAAAGTGGGGAGAGAGTTACCCTCTTCAACACTGTTGGCTGGAGAGCAAATTGATATAACCTTTCATGGGGAGGTTTGGCAATATTTATCAGAATTTATTTATTTATTTTTTTTTTTAATTTTTTTTTTCCACGTTTATTTATTTTTGGGACAGGGAGAGACAGAGCATGAACGGGGGAGGGTCAGAGAGAGAGGGAAACAGAGAATCAGAAACAGGCTCCAGGCTCTGAGCCATCAGCCCAGAGCCTGACGCGGGGCTCGAACTCACGGACTGCGAGATCGTGACCTGGCTGAAGTCGGACGCTTAACCGACTGCGCCACCCAGGCGCCCCTATCAGAATTTAAAGCATGGGTACTCTGGGCCCAGCAATTTCATTTCTAAAAAATCTATCCTGCAGACATGCAGACACCCACAGAAAAGTATTTGTGCATAAGAACATGCACCGTAGCAATTATTGCAACTGAAAATAAAAATGGAAACAACCTAAATATCCATCAATAGCAGAGTGCTTAAATACATCAGTGTATATTCATTCTATGAAGCTTAAGTGGCCATTAAAAACTACAATGTGGATCAATGGCTTTGAAAGTGTTGCAGAGAAGTGCAGAGTTGTGGCTGTCAATTTCTGTGTGCCCCAGAATCACTTGGGGAGCTAATGAAGTACCCGGAGACCCAGGCTCACTTGCGATAAAATAAGGCCTGGACCTCTGTATTCTCATCAAGTTTTCTAGGGAAAACATCAGAGAATCAGGATCCCTACCCTAGCCTCATCCAGAGAAGCTTCACTCTGTGTATGTGTGTGTGGCCCGTGTGTGTTTGTCTACTTAGGGTTCTCCAAAAAGAAAAATCTTTTAATAGGGTTGAACAGCTTTAAACTAGTTTGAGAACAATCACTACTAAAAGATAACTAACTGATTGACTTTTTATACTGTGCTTTAGGGTCATTGTCATTTAATTCTTGTGACAACACATGAAGTGGGTCATATTATGATTCCTCATTTGGCAAATTAATAAATAGAGGCACAAAGAAGGTAAGCAAGATCAACAACACTAGTAATTCTGGAGCTGATGTGAACCTAGGCAGTGTGATTTTAGGACCTGAAACACTCTGCTTTCTGACACCAATGTGTATATAAATGCACAGAGCTGTTGACTTGGAAACAGATCCACAATATACCAGGCTTTTAAAAAGCAGGTTAATAAATAGCATGTGCAATTAAATATCATTTCATTATATATCCATAGAAAGGAATGGATTATTCCTTTATTCCATGTATTTAATGTAATAGATGTATTACGTTTATGTACGGGGGAGGGTGAATGAAGCTATATCCAAAATGAAGAAAATGAGAAGCATGGGTAAACCAGCTAGAGAATGTATCCTAAAGATTCTGAATGTAGTACACTCTTTTGACCCAGGCATTATTATACCCTTACCTCGAGATCTACAGGGGTGGGTGCTCTTTGGGAGCCTATATGTACTGGAGCCATTTGTGTACGATCAGCTTGCATTTTCAAGACTGAGAAGTGTTGGGAATTAGGGTACCATTGAGAAAGAATATCCTGCTTAAGCTTCATGCAAACAGGGACCCCAGTGTCTGGCTTCTTGTGTATCCTCAGAGCAGACTCAATGGTGGGCACATAATACATGATCCGTAGATAGCTATTGAAATGAATAAATGAGTGCTATAAATATAGACTGAGGTTCTTTTTTTTTCTTTAAGAATATGGGGGTGAGGCAGGATTTTTACATTTTAATACTTTCTCAGAGCAGTTTTAGATTCACAGCACATTAAGAACAAGGTACAGACACTTCCCATACCCCTTCTGCCCCAACAATGGAATAGCCTCTCCCATTCTCAACATCTCCACCAGTGTTAAGGTTCACTCTTGGTGGTGTGCATTCTGGGTTTGGACAAATGTATAATGACAGGTATCCACCAGTAAGCATCATACAAGTAGTTTCACTGCACTAAAAATCCTCTATACTCAGACTATTCATCCCGCCCTCCTCCCTAACCACTGGCAAGCACTAATCTTTCTCCTATCTCCAGAGTTGTTACTGTCTCCATATCTTTTCTAGAATGTCATATAGTTGGAGTTATCCAGTAGGTGTCCTTTTCAGATTAGCTTCTTACACTTATTGTGCATTTAACTTTCCTCCGTGTCTCTTCCTGACTTGAGAACTTATTGCTTTTTAGCACTGAATAATATTCCATTGTACCACACACAGTTTATCCATTCACCTACGGAAAGACATCTTGGTTGCCTCTGAGTCTTGGCAATTATGAATAATGCTGCTATAAACATCCATGTGCTGGTATTTGTGTGATCCTAAGTTTTTAACTCCTTTGGGTAAATACCAAGAAGCATGATTGCTAGGTTGTATGTTAAGAGTATCTTAAATTTTTAAAGAGACCACCAAACTGTCTTCCAAAGTAGCTGCACCATTTTGCATTCCCAGCAGCAATGAATGAGAGTCCCTATTGCTTCACATCCTTGCCAGCATTTGGTGTTGAGGGTGTACTGGATTTGGGCCATTTTGATAGGTGTATAGTGGTATCTCCTTGTTGTTTTAATTTTCATTTCTCTGATGACCTTCACTGTGAAGCATCTTTTCATATGTTTCTTTGCCATCTGTATATCTTCTTTGCTGAGGTGTCTTTCAAGGTCTTCCACCCCTTTTTTCATTGGGTTATTTGTTCTCTTCTTGTTGAGTTTTAAGAGTTCTCTGTACCTTTTGGATAACAGCCATTTATCAGATGCAAATATTTTCTCCTAGTCTGTGGCTTGTCTTTCTATTCTTTTGACACTGTCTTTTGCACAGCAGTGGGCAAAAATTTTTTTTTAATTTTTTTAGCATTTATTTATTTTCAAGAGACAGAGTGTGAGTGAGGGAGGGGCAGAGAGAGAGGAAGACACAGAATCTGAAGCAGGCTCCAGGCTCTGAGCTGTCAGCACAGAGCCTGACGCAGGACTCAAACCCACTAACGATGATATTATGACCTGAGCTGAAGTCAGAAGCTTAACCCACTGAGCCACCCAGGTGCCCCAGTTGGCAAAAAGTTTTCAATCACAAATTTGATATAGGCATGATTAAAGTGTCCTTGTCTTTGTTTGAATCATCTGTTTTGGATACATCAACCTAACGGTTATTTTTAGAATCTACAGATAGGATGGAACGGAACTCACTCAGGTTCCACAGGACAGGCAACACAGACAAGGTGGCAGACAGTTCTTCTATCTTCATGGAGCTTACAAGTTCTCAATAGAATGAGGGAACATACATTCAAAGAAGAATCACAAGGAGTACCTGGGTGGCTCAGTCAGTTAAGCGTCCAACTCTTGATTTCGGCTCAGGTCATGATCTCACAGTTTGTGAGATTGATTGTCAAGTTGGGCTCTGCACTGATAGTAGAGAGCCTGCTTGGGATTCTCTCTCGCTCTCCTTCTCCCCCTCCCCACTGTCTCTTTTTCTCTCGAAAGAAAGAAGGAACAAAAGAAAGAAAGAAAGAAAGAGAGAAAGAAAGAAAGAAAGAAAGAAAGAAAGAAAGAAAGAAAGAAAGAAAGAGAAAGATAGATTTTGTGAAATGACACAACAGTTTGTAAATCAATGTTAGCATACATGGTGTAGACTGAATTAAAGTAAAAGTAAGAAGTTCAGCAGAGTCTGAAATGGCCAAAAAGAAAAAGAAAACCATAGCATTTTAATTGGGCTCTACAAAACTAATTTGCATTGGCCAACAACATATGTAGAATTTCCGTCTATAATTTCTAGATCTTATTCCACAGAGTTGTCGCATAGTATTGAACCATCAGCCTGGCATAAGGGCACAGCCAAATTTTGCTCAATGTGACATTTTTTTTTGAATGGGTGCATAATTGAAAATACATCCTGCTGTAGCTGTATCTGTCTGATGGACAGTTTAGTTGAGCAGGCAGGAAAACACAGAACATGGTCCAATCTGCTATGAACAGGATTAAAGTGTGAGGTCAGGGGCGCCTGGGTGGCTCAGTTGGTTAAGCGTCCGACTTTGGCTCAGGTCATGACCTCACATTTTGCGGGTTCGAGCCCCGAGTGGGGCTCTATGCTGACAGTGCAGAGTCTGCTTGGGATTCTCTCTCCCCCTCTGTCTACCCCTCCCCCACTCGTGCTTTTTCTCTTTCTCTCTCTCCCTCTCAAAATAAATAAATAAACTTAAAAAAAAGTGTGCAAATGGTCAAGGGCTTTTGAGTATTTAAGAGAGTACAGTCAAGGCAATAAACAATTCTACTGAAATAGAGTGATGTGAAAGGGTGACCACTAACTGCTTTGTAAACACTGGGAGACATTGTTACGCTGTGGTAATGATTGCATTGTAATTATTCCTAATTTGTTTAAATGTTGTTTCTAGTCGCCTAATCACTCCAAGAGGTCTGCCAAAATCCTAATATTCAGAAGTGTGCCATGAATCCACAAAGTCTGGGAACCACTGATTTACGTCCTTTCCTGCTCCTATGTTTTGCCTCCTTTTTTAGTTTTGCCCTCAGGGCATAGCATTTTAATAATACTAAGCAAAAGCACTTTGGAATTTTATGACGACCTACAATTATTTAACTTGAGAAGATACTTTTTTAAAAATAACTTTTTAGGGACACCTGGGTGGCTCAGCCGGTTAAGCGTTCAACTTCGGCTCAGGTCATTATCTCACGGTTTGTGGGTTCAAGCCCTGTGTCGGGTTCTGTGCTGACAGCTTAGAGCCTGGAGGCTGCTTCAGATTCTGTGTCTCCCTCTGTCTCTACCCCTCCCCCGTTCTCTCTCTCTCTCTGTCTCAAAAATAAACATTAAAAAAAATGTTTAATAAATAAAATAGCTTTTTTTGGAAATAAGTTAAAACTCACAGGAAGTTACAAAAATAATACTGTGTTCCCATCGACCCTTTGCCCAGTTTCCCTCAGTGATTATATTTTATATATAACTATGGTATGTTCTCAAAGCCAAAAAACCGATATTGGTTCAATACTATTGACTCAGATTGTGCTGTTTATTTGTAAATGGTGTTCTCCAAGTATATGGGTAGTCCACAAAATGTGAGTCAACAGGTTTTATGAAATAAATCAAGTCAATGTTGAATTTTTAACTTTGAAAAATTTGAGGCATTTGACTCCATGTGTTAACTCAGTAAGCAAAAGTGAATATGAAAGTTTATTTTTGACGCCTGAAAATCAGAAAGTAATGCTTTATTGAGTATCTAGTATGTAGTAGGCATCAGACTAATGAGTCAGAGGTACCAATAGCCATTTCCTCCAGCTCCCGGTCCAGACGGAACTACAAGCCAGGAAATGGGCATTGCTAACACAGAAAGAGACATGCGGTGAAAATACTTAAGAATCACATGGGAATACACAGGCTAGACATCTAAGCTGGGTTTGAGGGGCACTTGGGTGGCTCAGTCCATTAAGTGTGCGACTTTTGATTTTGGCTCAGATCATGATCTCACGGTTTGTGAGTTCGAGCCCCACATGGGGTTCCACACCAACAGAGTGGAGCTTACTTGGGATTCTCTCTTCCTCTCTCTGCCCCTCCCCTGTTCCCTCTCTCTCTCTCTCTCTCTCTCTCTCTCTCTCACATAAATAAGCTTAAAAAATATTTAAGAAAATAAAATTTAAAAAAATAAGCTGGATTTGGGAACTCACATAAGGTTTCTTGGAGGAAGCTGAGACCTAAAAATTACACAGGAGCTAGCCAGATATATGGGGACGTGGGGGGGGGGGGGTGGTTCGGGAAGATGTTCCCGGCAGAGGAAATAACCTGTGCTAAGACCCTGAGGTTAGAAAGAATGTGATTCACCTAAAGAACAGACAGAAGGTCTGTGGTTGGAGCACAGCACAAGAGATGAAAGGAGTTGCACACAGGAGGTCTATGAACTGGATCCGTAATTGCACTGTCCAATACAGAAGCACCCAGGCGCATGTGGCTAGGCTTAATGGATATGTACCGTAAGCACAAAATATGCACCAAATTTCAAAGACTTACTACCAAAATATATATACAACAAAAATATAGCACCTCAGTAATTTTTATATTGTGTTCATGTTGAAATGAAAATATTTTGGACATATTGAGTTAAATCAAATCTATTTCTGAAATTAAATTCTCCTATTCTTTTTAAATATCTATGGGAAAATTTAAGATTACACCTGTGACTCAACTTTTATTTCTAGCGGACAGTGCTGAGAGGGTCAGGAATGACTTCCCAGGGAAAATGTTATTTAAGTCAAAATATGTGGGATAAGAATGAGTTGGCTGGCACACGGAGGGAAGGACTGACATTTGGGGACACCCAGAGTGTAGAACAGAGAGGCAAACCAGACCCCAAAATGCAGTGTCTTCTAGGTTAGGTTGAGAGAGTATAGGTTACAGTGTAAACTGTAATCTGAGGGCAATAGAACCATTTGAAGGATTTTACGCAGGGGAGGGCCATGATGGATTTTCAGCCAAGAGGACCCCTCTGGTCAATCAGGAGAAAGCATGGAGTAGGGAGACAAGTTAGGGGTTGTTGAAATATTTCTAGGCTAAATATCTTTTCGTCTGCCCTGTCCCCCATTTCTCATGTTCAAGCAAACCGTTCAAGCACGGGAGGGCATCAAGGTGAGCTCACAGGCATACTTGGAAACTTTATTTAAAAAAAAAAAAAAAAAAAAAAATCTTGTCGCTGTAGCTCAATTTCCAAGCTTAAGTAATTAGAGATAAGGTCATTCCTGAATGTACTGGATGAAATTCAAAGCTAATTACAGATTCTGTTTTTCTTGGCACTGTGTATATTGAAGTGAAGTGATCTCAGAAGGACCATTAAATCAACTTCCGCTGAATTCCAACTTTTCAATTCTCCATTTACCTCAGAGATCAGAGCATAAGCACTGAGGCCTTTCCAGTCCTGTCCAACAGGTCCAGCCACTGGCCAGTTGAGTCACAAGTGAGGGACCCTGCTATCAGCCAATCAAATAGATCAGATGGGGACTTAGAGGTGGGGAAAGAATCAGAGCAATACAACTCTGTCCATGACCCAACACTGGCCATTGTTAGTGACATTTTTTAGGGGTGATTTTACCCACCAAGTCCTCAATTATATTTCTTTTCTAGGTTGATTTTGTTGCTGTTGCTTATTGTTTTATTTCTTATTCTTGTTGTTTGGGGTTAGGTTTATTCTTACCTTTCTCATTAGTTTCCAACTTGGAATCATCTTGGGAACATTGCGTAGACAGAAACTGAGGTGTGGAGTTAGGTTATTATTTGTCTACTGGGGTCCTGTGGAATGAATACAAAATGAGTAAGAAAAGTAGCTTGTCTTTTAAAAAAGGAATCAGCCTAGACAGATAATGCAAATACTATATGCAAGGGTATAGATAACGCAAAGAGCATGCAAATAGTGGGGAAGGAATAAACCAAAGGGCACAAATCAGCTAGCAGCCAACCACATCAAGCCTGCAGACAGCTTGGTGACTATAAAATATTTCCATTAGGTGCCAGCATTTAAAAATTGGGACGTTTTACTTCAAAATCTACATTTCGGTCTTCTCTTGAAAACAAGAAGTTTTTGCCACAATGGACCTGTCATAGCAATCACTGGCAGGGGCAGCTTGGTAGTAGCTGTTCCCCATAGTCTCTACTCTGCCCCACTGCCTTGCATCCAGCCTCCCTCACTCACTTATGTTATCTGCCAGGCCCCAGTAGATAGTTGGGTTAGCAACCTTTAGCATAGAAAAAAGGATATGCCCCATAATGTAAGACCAATTGCCTATGCAGAGAGTCATGGAACTGGAAGACATTGTCTGTTTTCCTATTTACATCCATAGTTTTGAAGGTTTCAGAACAAGAATATATTCATGTTTTAGTGCTGTAATACTATAAAACAATGTTTATTAAGAAATTATAATTACAAATACACTATGCTGGAATCTCAACTCTGTTATTTGGCACTTAGCACAACAGATGCTGCCTGGGAATAGTCAACATATTTTCTGTGAATAGATTCCCCAATATGTATAATGGCAAAGTGGCCAAATTAGAAGGTCATACAAGACTGGAATATATGAAGCCTTGGGCATAGTAGATCATATTGAAAGAAAAAAAATCAGCCTTACACCAGTCTATTAAACAAAAGTCTAATTAATCTGTTAGCACAAGTCTTTTTGCTTTTACTAACACAAAAATGAGCTAGACCAAGATTCATATCTATTTCAGATGGGACCATCTGGGCTAGTGGTGATCTTTCCCACCCCCCCCCCCAGGGAGGCATGAAACGCATGACCATCAGCTGGGCAGACCCCAAAATCCCTCATTCTTCTCAATACACGCTGTTGAAGTAGAGTATGTTCAAATGAATAAATACCATCTAAGCGGATCGACCTGCCACAGTTGATGGCCCTGATAACTTTGATCTTCTTTGCTCATTCTCTACAAGATAACTTTGCCTCACATGTCATGAAAGAATTCTTTAATCAAGTTTCATTTTTAATTGTCCGTGAAAACTTGAAATAAGAGACATGCTACCATGTTTCAAAATTCTACAGAAAGCAGCGACAGTAAACTTAATAGTCAGCTGAAATATAGAAAATGAAAAGAAATCACACTTCCTCTCACTGATGTGCAAGGAAAAGGGTAATGTATAAATAACAATTTTTGAATCAATGAGGAACTGCAATTATTTACCCACAGTTTCAATTTGTGACTATGTTGTAGACAAACCAGGTTTACTTAAAAGATTTTTTTTAACTATTTTTTTTTCAATGTTTATTTATTTTTGGGACAGAGAGAGACACAGCATGAACGGGGGAGGGGCAGAGAGAGAGGGAGACAGAATCGGAAACAGGCTCCAGGCCCTGAGCCATCAGCCCAGAGCCTGACGCGGGGCTCGAACTCCTGGACCGCAAGATCGTGACCTGGCTGAAGTCGGACGCTTAACCGACTGCGCCACCCAGGAGCCCCTACTTAAAAGATTTTTAAAAGCATTCCCTTCATCTTAAAAGAAGTTTGGATGAGATGAATCCGTTAGTCCTCCCAGCTCCGGGATCCTATGTTTTATGACAGTAAATTCACTCAAACAGCTGTTGTTTTTTAAATAACTAATTAGCACTACCATAGCTGGCTACTAAAGTTAATTGGGAGGAAAAAAAAAAAAACAGCAATGAACTATTTCAATGCATATGACGATTTCTTTACAACGTATTATCTGTAGGGCGCCTGGGTGACTCAGTTGGTTAAGCATCAGACTCTTGATTTCGGCTCAGGTCATGATCTCAACGTTTGTGGGTTCCAGCCCCGCATTGGGCTCTATGCTGACAGCGCAGAGCCTGCTTCGGATTCTCTCTCTATAAATAAATAAACTTTAAAAAATTTTAAGAGGATGCTTATAAATATGTGTCTGAGGCCTCCCGCCTACTCCCCATACACTGCTTTATTACTCAACTGTTTGCATGGTTCCTTTGACAGAGTGTGTCACTTTCATACCTAATAGCTAAATAGGATTGATATGATACCAAACAAATGCCTTTCTGTTCAGGAGAATTTATACTTGAGAAAACATGTTTCCCCTAGGAAGCTCCATTTATCCATCAGAATGAATCATGGGTATAGGTTACAAGGCAGCCCCCAAAGAGAGGATCTGCTCATCTGCTTTGACTGGTTGGGCTCTCAGGTTTGAAAATGCCTACAAATGAAGAGTGTAGATTATCTTCCTAAAGTCTTCTTCATTTTGTTCATTTCAGTGGCAGAAGAGTAAGGCAGTGTTTAGACCCAAAGCATTTTCCAAATGGAACACACAAGTTGGGATTTTAAACATTTACCAAGAAGGCATACTTTGAGTCCAGTCATATTATTTTAAACAGAAACATTGTTTGGCCAGAAATTACTTCAGGATAGAGTGGATTCCAACGTTCACTGTGGCTACAAAAAGGATTCTATTTTGGCCAGCAAATACTTCCAAAACAACATTTCTAGCCATCCATGGGAAAGGAGTGAGTGCCCCCTGGTGAAAATGTGGGAAACGTTTCCATATGTTATTTTTGGCTGGCAAGAAGGTGCAGATGTCTTCACAATAAAAATATACTTGCTATGAGTGCTTGTCTCCTTGTGAAGAGTTGGCACCATTTGGAACGCTGGATCTGCAGTGTGGCAAAGAGGCACAAAGAGAAGAGGAAAACCAAAGCAATCACCAAGATACAGTTAAGAGGGCAGGCATTGATGTTATATAAGCCAAGGATCACTGGTGGCTCTTGTCTTATTTTTCTTTTTCTTTTCTTTTCTTTTCTTTTTTATTTTTTTTTAATTACATCCAAATTAGTTAGCATATAGTGAAGCAATGATTTTAGGAGTAGATTCCTTAATGCCCCTTACCCATTGAGCCCATCCCCCCTCCCACACCCCCTCCAGGAACCCTCAGTTTGTTCTCCATATTTAGGAGTCTCTTCTGTTTTGTCCCCCTCCTTGTTTTTATATGATTTTTGTTTTCCTTCCCTTATGTTCATCTGTTTTGTCTCTTCAAGTCCTCAAATGAGTGAAGTCATATGATTTTTGTCTTTCTCTGACTGACTAATTTCACTTAGCATAATACCCTCCAGTTCCATCCACGTAGTTGCAAATGGGAAGATTTCATTCTTTTTGATTGCTGAGTAATACTCCATTGTATATAGATACCACATTTTCTTTATGCATTCATCCATCGATGGACATCTGGGCTCTTTCCATACTTTGGCTACTGTTGATAGTGTTGCTATAAACATGGGGGTGCATGTGTCCCTTCGAAACAGCACACCTGTATCCCTTGGATAAATGCCTAGTAGTGCAATTGCTGGGTCGTAGGGTAGTTCTATTTTTAGTTTTTTGAGGAACCTCCATACTGTTTTCCAGAGTGGCTGCACCAGCTTGCATTCCCATCTTGTCTTATTTTTCTTTAATGTTTTATTTATTTTTGAGAGAGAGAGAGCGCACGAGTAGGGGAAGGGCAGAGAGAGAGGAGGACAGAGGATCAGAGGCAGGCTCTGTACTGAGAGCAGTGAGCCTGATGCAAGACTCAGACTCACAAACCATGAGATTATGACACGAGCCAAAGTTGGAAGCTCAACCGACTAAGCCACCCAGACGCCCCTCTTGTTTTATACCTGTGTTGGATAGTGTCTTTCTGCGCCCTCCAAACCCATTCTCCCCCCATCTTCATCTTGCTGTGTCTTGGGAGGCTGACTTTTAGGGACTGTGTTAACACATTCCCTTGCCCTCTGGCTTCTGATTGGGCTCAACCAAGGCAAGATACCAGCAGGTGATCTGAGGGTGGGAGGAGTAACATTGGAGTATTTATTCCCAGGGCTTACTCCGTGCCAGCATAGGTTGGGAGGGATTATATCTCTCAACCTATAATCTTCGATCTTTTGGACAGCTGTCTCCTCTACCTATAACTCTCTAGGGTCTAGTGAATTCTCCATTCCAAGGCCTCTTCAAAACTCCTTTCTCTTACTGGTCTGACAGCTTCAACATTCTTTGTTGGGCTTCCCAATCCACTCACACCTCCAAATTTCCTAAAATAAGCATCTATCATGTACAACTCCAAGCATACCTAAGGCTACCATGGCCCCAAATTCCAGTTCCACTAGCTCTGATCACTGGTAGAGTTAGAGCAGAAGAATCCTATTGTGGGACCCTCATTTTCAGGATCTCACTTCACTGTCCCATGCCCCAGCAGTTTAGTTAGCCACTGCCGCCCTTGTAACTCAAGATTCTTGACTTGAAGCATAAGGTTTCAACTGCATCTGAATTCTGAACAGGGAAAAGAAAGGCTCTGTTTATATTCAGCCTTCACCTACCTCATCAGGAGGGGAGAACAAGTTGGAGGAATCTAAAAAATTAAGCAAACAGCAGGATGGTTCTGTAGGTCTAGAGTTGGCAGGACGGGGCACTCTGCAAAGTGTAAGAACAGAAGGGAAGCCTGCTGGGTCAGCTCCTGGGGCATCCAGCCCAGAGGTCTGCTTTTGGCAAGAGAACACTGATGTCATTAGACCTTGTCAGTTACACTTGTCTTCCAAACATCCAGACTCCCTTCCTGAGTCTGTTATGAAACTGTCACCCAAGATTTGCCTATTTACTTCTTTTTTTTTTAATTTTTTTTTAAAGTTTATTTATTTATTTTGAGGGAACACAAGCAGGGAGGGACAGACAGGGAGGGAGAGAGAGAATCCCAAGCAGGCTCTGCGCCATCAGTGCAAGCCTGACACAGGACTCAAACCCACGATCCATGAGATCATGACCTGGGCTGAGGTCAAGAGTCAGTCACTTAACCAACTGAGCACCCAGGCCCCCCTTGCCTATATACTTCTTGATGCCGTGAATGGCAGTGATGAGGGAACAGTATGGCTTTAGGCTCCAAAGCAAGGCTCAACTCCCGGATCCACTCCAATCTTACCACATGATCAGATTTATTGAGCCTGACTGTCCTCAACTATCAAATGGAGACGATAATACTTATAACATAGAGTGGTCTTAAATGAAATCACTTATATGCACAGAGTTGACACTCAACGGATATGATTTTACGTCTTCCCTTTAACTTTCTGAGATAGTGTAGGGTTCCACATCTCCACTGAAATTTGATAATTAGATCAGCATGAAGAAGACTGCTGGGATCTCACACGGAGATTGAATTGTTCTGCATCAAGGAAGTTCCTCCTTGCCTCCTTTCACATCTGCTCAGGGTTGATACACTAGGGGTAATAAAATTAATGATAAGAGCTAATTATTGAAGACTCATTACACAACAAGCACTGTGCTAAGACTTTTTAAAATTTTATGTTTATCAGAGATATAAAATGTACCTATTGAAAGAGTCAGAGTTGTACAAGTTTTATACAAAACTTAGCAACTCCCTACTTTTTTTTTTTTTTCAACGTTTATTTATTTTTGGGACAGAGAGAGACAGAGCATGAACAGGGGAGGGGCAGAGAGAGAGGGAGACACAGAATCGGAAACAGGCTCCAGGCTCTAAGCCATCAGCCCAGAGCCTGACGCGGGGCTCGAACTCACGGACCACGAGATCGTGACCTGGCTGAAGTCGGATGCTTAACCGACTGCGCCACCCAGGCGCCCCAGCAACTCCCTACTTTTTGCTCCACTCTGTCTTCCCCAGAGGCCACCACTGCCAAGTCTCTGGAGAGATTATTTACCTTCATATCTCTTTGTTTTGTTTTGTTTTGTTTTTTAGGTTTTTTTTTCTTAAAGTTTGTTTACTTATTTATTTATAATATGAAATTTATTGTCAAAATGGTTTCCATACAACACCCAGTGCTCACCCCAACAGGTGCCCTTCTCAATGTCCATCACCCACTTTCCCCTCCCTCCTACTCCCCCATCAACCCTCAGTTTATTCTCAGTTTTTAAGAGTCTCTTATGGTTTGCCTCCTTCCCTCTCTGTAACTTTTTTTTTTCCCTTCCCCTCCCCCATGGTCTTCTGTTAAGTTACTCAGAATCTACATAAGAGTGAAAACATATGGTATCTGTCTTTCTCTGCCTGAGTTATTTCACTTAGCATAACACTCTCCAGTTCCATCCACATTGCTACCTTCACATCTCTAAACCACATACTTATTATCACATCTTTATTTTTCAGTCTTTGACACTATCTACTGACTTCCTTCTTTGGATAATGACAGTAGAGCTTTCATTTGTCCCCCCGCCCCTCACCACACACTGCCCAGTACAACTTTCCATTCCCCAATTTCCCAATATAACTATTTTGTAATTTTGCTAGATCAATATTCAGTGTTGACATTAAGACTATGCAAGCAAATGCCATTCACAGCTGAGTCATGAGCAAACTAATAATTATGTTTCCTTCCTGTACAAATTTTAGTTTCCCTGCAGATAATTGTCTTGCTTCCTTATTTGTTCTGTTTTCTGTGAACTTACCACTCATTCAACTCTAAACGCTCTGCCTTTTGTCTAAATCTTTTTTCAAAATATTTAGATGATTTGATATTCTATCAATTGGCTATTCTTGGAGAAATCTTTCCCAGGGGCCTCTGTTATGCTCCAACCAGAATCAGTTTGCCTTGAGGCCTGGTCTACAGCTGCTATCCTGCCATCTCCCTTCAAAATCTTCCTGTGGATTCCCTTTGCCTCTCTTGTGTGTCAGATCTCCTCCTCTTTCCTGAATCCTATGTTTTCCTCCTTACTGGTTTATTCCCTCATTTGGACAGAGCATACCTTCCAGCAGCTTCCTGAGAAAGGAAACACGAGAGAGAAAATTGCTTAAACATTGCTTATCAAAATACATCTGTATTACACTCCCATACTTGATTGGTAGATAGACTATGTGTAAAATTCCAAGGAGGAACAAAGTCACTTCAAATTCTAAAGGCATTTCTCCATTGTCTTCCCGTATCCTATATGATTGTTGAGAAGCTTGAAACCATTCTGATTCCTAGCCCTTGGTGGGTGACATGTTCCCTCTCTCTGTCTCTCTCTGTCTCTCTCTCTCTCTCTCTCTCTCTCTCTGTCTCTCTCTCTCTCTCCCTCCCTCTCTCCCTCTCTCTCTTCCTCCCAGTGCTCTGACACATGTGGGTCTAGTGTAGAGCTACTCCCAACCACTGAGCTGTTAACTCAGTGGCTCTTAGCTAAGAATTCACTCTTCATTTCTGAGAAATGTTCTTGAATTAAACAAATCCTCCATGTTGTCTTTCTGGAACCCCCATTGATCAGACATTGCATTTCCAGGCCTGGTTCTCTAAATTTTCTTACTCTCTATCATCTTTTTACTCTACCTTTCAGGAGATTTTCTTGGCTTAATCTTTCCCCCAGCTTCATCTTCAAGCTCTCCTATTGAGTTTCTCATTTCTGCTCTCATTTTTAATTATCAAGGGTTCCATTTTGTTTTCTAAATGTTCCTTTTTTAAAGCATCCTGTTCTTGATTTATGTATATAATAATAAAAATATTTTTTCCCTTAGTTTCATTTCCCTGGATGGTTCCCATTTTTTACCACATTGTTTGTCAGTGTCATTGCTTATTTTTACTGCTAGCTTTCAATGTTTAAGTTTTATCTTGTGTCTGGTTGTCCAGCTATCTGCTGTATTTAAGAGTGAGGGGAAAAAAAACAGATTAGTTCTGAGCAAGACACACTGACTTCAGTAGGTGATCTGACTGGACTACTCCCTTGCAAAAAAAAAAAAAAAAAAAAAAATCCACAAACCATGTCAGATTCCCCAAAAGACTCCTTTTGTCTCCTAGGGAAAAAGACCTGAATGTCACTTCTGGAAGCTGAGGTAAGGGAGCGTTGGGGGCCTTAGCAGCCAGAATGCATTCATTCACTTAAACCTTGTTTGTTTGTTTTTTCATTAGGGTAACCCCATCTTCAGGTATGACTGGGGTCCCCCAATCTAGAGACCTTCTGTTTTAACCTCGCCAAAGAATAAACTTCTGTTCTCTTTTCGGGATGAAAGCAGGGCAATGTTCTGGCTATTTGCCACTGGGGAGGGGATTTGAGCCTTGACCTGTTCGTATACAGGCTTTCAACCAATCCTCCTGGACTCTGATCCTCTGCTTCACCCCATCCTGTATTCCTGATCTCAAGTCTTTGCGTCTATGGTTTTAATCAGGTTGATTTTTAGCTTTCCACACTACAGACTTGGGATTCTGTTTTCTCAGGCATGCGAAGTCACTAACCATTCTATTGCTCTCTTAATGGCTTCAAACCTCTGTTGCTGCTATCTCCCCATTCGTTTATTCAAAACAAAACACACTTTGTTTTTAGTATAATTTTAGTGGTGTTGAGGATTGAATGAAAGTAAATAAGTAAAATGCATGAATTCCAGATACTATATTTACTCAGGTGTCCTACTAAGCACTTTACATATATTATTTCATTTACTCCTTACAACCCCCCCCCTCCAAACGAAGGCACAATCATCATCCCCATTTCACAGATGTGGAAACCAAAGCTCAAAGAGATTAATTTACCCAAGGACACACAACCAACAGGAGATTTAAAATAACTGGGATTTAAAATCAGGTCTGTGTGACTCCAAGGCCTCACTTTTAATTATCATACTGATGTACAATGCACAGAAATAATGTAGACTTAAGAAGAAAAGCATATGCAGCACCTGGGTGACTCAGTCGGTTAAGCGTCGGACTCCTGATTTGGGCTCAGGTCATGATCTCATGGTTTGTAAATTCGAGCCCTGTGTTGGGCTCTGCACCAACAGCACGAAGCCTGCTTAGAGTTCTCTCCCCACCCCCACCCCTCTTCTACTCACTCTCTCTCTCTTTTTCAAAATAAATAAATAAACTTTTTTTTTAAAAAAAAAGGGAGAAAAGCATATGACTGTGACTCTCGACCCTATAATCTAGCTTCCTCTGGTCAGCACACACTGTAGTAAGACTCGACTAGATTTGAATTAAAATGTGGGGCGCCTAGGTAACTCAGTTAAGCATCTGACCCTTGATTTAGGCTCAAGTCCATGAGTTCAAGCCCTGTGCAGGGCTCTGAGCTAACAGCATAGAGCCTGTTTGGAATTTTCTGTCTCCCTCTCTCTCTGCCCATCCCCCACCCTCACGCTCTCTCGCCCTCTCAAAACAAATAAACATTGTTTTTAATTTTTTTTTCAACGCTTATTTATTTTGGGGACAGAGGGAAACAGAGCATGAACGGGGTAGGGGCAGAGAGAGAGGGAGACAGAATCGGAAACAGGCTCCAGGCTCTGAGCCATCAGCCCAGAGCCTGACGCGGGGCTCGAACTCGCGGACTGCGAGATCGTGACCTGGCTGAAGTCGGACGCTTAACCGACTGCGCCACCGAGGCGCCCCAGCAAACATTGTTTTTAAATGCATTGCAAAAGTATAGCATGATGTCTTGGACACAGTTAAACAATTGTTTGAATGTTTCAATTATAATTGGCATCTTAGATATATTAGATTGTAATATCATGGCTAAACATTCCAAATAAAATGCAATAGAGGAAAGAAGACTGAAATTTGAGCTCTTTCAATGAACCTTTTGATCAAAGGCAATAATTTCATCAGAGGTACTTCAGCTGGCAAAATAAGGCAGATCTAATACTTAAACTTTTTATAATTTGAGCATGTGAAATTAAATTTTTTCTCACAGTCCCTAACCATCTCTGCTTTTCATCAAGCGTTTGAGGAAGTGAGAGGAGCCTCTCTTTCTTCCATGATGAGGGATCTATTTTGCATAGCACCTGGGCCTTTCTCTACCCCTCTGCCACCAGCCCCAGATGAGGGGGAGGTGGAAGAAGAAACAGGAAATGCCCAGTCCCTGTTCTTCCTCTCGATTTCCTTTTGTAGGCTGGTTGTCTACTGGAGGCACCTCTCCTCATTCCTCTGGGACCAGATCTGCCTGTGACCAGTGTATATAAGTGCATGTATCCATCAGGGTTCCACCAGAAGGAGAATTAGTGCAAGGAATGGGCTTATGCAGTTGTGGGAGCTAACTAGGAAAGTTCAGTATTCATAGGGTAGGCTGTCTGGGCATGCCAGAAACTCACAGGCAAGGGCTGATGCTATAGTCACAGGCTTAATTGTCTCTTCCTCAGGGAAACCTCAGTCTTGCTCTGAAGTGCTTTCAACTGAGCAGATCAGACCCACCCAGATTATCCAGGATAATTTCCTTTATACAAAGTCCACTGATTGCAAATGTTTATCACATCTGCAAAATACCTTCACAGTAACTCCTAGATTAGTGTTTGACTGAATAACTGTGTACTACAGCCTACCTAGGTAGATACATAAAACTGACCACCACCATGTTGTAAGCTTGTTGTTCACTCAGACCTAGATCACATTCTCAGAAAGCATAGAATAGTTGCTCAAGAAGTACTTAGTTGAATAAATGCATGAATGATGTTCTCCAACTGCTCACCCTTCTCAGTATGTTTGGAACTCAGGACACAAAAAAAGATAGAGTCCCTTCTTCCCTCAAACTCACCATGCCCTTCCCCCACTTCCAAGGCTGAGTCCAGTAGGTTCAAGGAAAGACAGATGCCAAGAAAGGTGGTCAACACCTTGAGAATTGTCCCATGTGACACCTTGAGAAATGTCCCATGTGACAAAGAGGTATCCGAAGTGGTCTTGCTTTCAGCCCAAAGAAATGTGGGAATAAAAGAAGCTTCTACCTGATGAAGGCCTTGAACACACCAAGCAGGTTGCCCTTGGCCTCAGAGTGAAACCCAAGAGCAATTGAATGTTGTTCATGTTCCCAAAGAGGGTGCAGAAATAGCTGATGAGGATCAAAATGGGAAAAACTAGGCTTCCAGAAGTGAAGGACAACACAGCAGGCTGGATCAATGACCCAGGCCAGATGGGACAATCTCAGCAGACACCAGCACTGAGATTTGAGGGTCTAGGACTCAATATTCTTCTCTACAAAGCTGTAGCATGGGTGGGGAACCTACAAACTAGAAAGCTCCAAGAGAAATATTTAGGGATGAGTGGAATCAATGCTGGAATGATTGAGATTCTGTCACCCACCCCATCTTCCTTCTCAGAATGCAAGTTCAACAAGCAAAGTAACTTTGATTATGAAAAAATAACTTTACATTTCCCATGTATCAGAGTTGTGGACCAATATTCATGCCTGGCTACACACAGAGACTGTTGATGTGGACCACAAATACTTTAGTCTAAAAGCCCTTGCTCTCTCCTTCCTCCTTTCCTTCCTCCTTTCCTTCCTTCCTTCCTTCCTTCCTCCCTTCCTTCCTTCTTTTCTTTCTTTCTTTCTTTCTTTCTTTCTTTCTTTCTTTCTTTCTTTCCTATTGATAGAGACTTTGGACTGTTTCACAGATTACACCTAGGCTAAAAGAGTGGCCCAAAATGTCTAGGATCTTCCCAGGGACCAAAGAGACGATAATGCTTAGTATTAGAACGGGGGGGGGGGGGGGAATTGGAGTAGATATGTACTTTATTTTTTTATTTTTTTTATTTGTTTTTAGAAGCAGGGGAAAGAGGGGCGGAGAGGGACAGAGAGAATCCCAAGCAGACTCCACCATTAGTGTGGAGCCAGATGCATGGGGCTCAGTCTCACAACCATGAGATCATGACCTGAGCAGAAGTCAAGAATCAGACACTTAACCAACTGAGCCACCCAGGTGCCCCTAGGTGTGTCCTTTAACCCTACAGAGAAGCATGGGGGTCCTTTGCTTTACCCAAAAGAAGATGGAAGTTTTGGGGAGGTCTTTTAATTTTTAGTTGCATACAAAACACATTTTGAAAATGAAGTTTAAATTTGTGTATGCGGGTAGCTGACTATTTGGATGTACTTTCACATTGATGTGATTAGAAAAGAATGTCTGTAAAACAAAATGGGCTCCTACAACATCAAGTACTTGCAAAGAGGTGGAGAAAACTAACCTCTCGTGCCTGCTGGTTGGAATAGAAATTGGGAAACTTTAGGAAACTGGTGATATCTACCAACCTGTGACTCAGCAACAGCAGAAACAGTAACATGGTCACCAGAAGAGATTGTGATCCATTCCAGAGGTTAGCCACAATTTTCTGCAGCTCTTCCCAAAGGTGCAGAGCACGCCCTACCCTCTTGAATTTGGGGTGGCTACGCAACAGACGTGACAGTGTGCCGTTCCATAGCCAACACCTCAAGATATCCTGCGGCTTTTTCTTCCACCCTCTTGGAACACTGCTCTGGGATTGCCACACGAGAAAGCCAGCCCAGCCTACTGGAGGAGGGGAGCCAGGTGGAGGTGATACGAGATACATCGGCTGGCAGCCAACATCAGCTGCCAGAGGTGAGGGAGGCTATCTTGAGCCTTCTACTCCAACTGGATACAGCAGCATGGTGAGCTCAGAAAGAACCTGTGGAGGAATGGCCAAGCCAACCTAACAGAAGCCTATGAAATAACACATCATTGTTGGCTTGTTGTGGTGGTTTTGTACACAATAATACAGAGTAGATATAAGCATGTTCCAGAATGTTTATAGCAGCCCTCTTCATAATAGTCCCAAACTGGAAACCACTCAAATGCCCATCACCAACTACTCAAATATCCATCACCAATGAATGAGCAAATAACTAGCAGGATAGTCACACAATAGAATACTATTCAGTAATAACAGTGAACAAGCTAATCTACAAGGACACAGAAGAATTTGGATGGATCTCACAAACATAGAGTTGA
The DNA here is from genome assembly GCF_014898765.1 of Herpailurus yagouaroundi. Taxonomy (NCBI): domain Eukaryota; kingdom Metazoa; phylum Chordata; class Mammalia; order Carnivora; family Felidae; genus Herpailurus; species Herpailurus yagouaroundi. The sequence goes on from NW_024412421.1 coordinate 6,799,652, forward strand.
ATGAAAGAAGACCAAAACAAAGGGTACACACACTGATGCTTTTATATAGACTACAAAAATAGGTGCAAGTATTCAATGCTGTTAGAAATCAGAATAGTGGCTTCCCTTCGGTGACCAGAAGGGAACACAGATAGAAATTTGGGGTGCTAGACATGTTCAGTTTCTCAATCTGGGTAGCAGAGAGTGGGTATATTTATTCAGTCTGTAAAAGTTCAACAAACTGTATTATTAAGGGGTATCCATTTCCAGTTATAAGATGAATGGGGATTTGGGATCTAATATTCAGCATGATGACTATGGTTAATAATACTGTATCATAGGGGCACCTGGGTGGCTCAGGAGGTTAAGCATCTGACTTCAGGTCAGGTCATGGTCTCACAGTTCATGAGTTCAAGCCCCATGTTGGGCTCTGCGCTGACAGTGAGGAGCCTGCTTGGGATTCTCTCTCTCCCTCTCTCTCAGCCCCTCCCCCTCTTGTGCTCACTCTCTTTCTCTCCCTCCCTCTCTCAAAATAAATAAACTTTAAAATACTGTATTATATACTTGAAAGTTGCTGAGAGAATAAATGTTAAATGTTATGTGACCACAGAAAAAACATGTAATTACGTGAGGTAATAGATGTGTTGAATAACCTTATAATAGCAATCATTTTGCAATATACATATGTATCAAATCATCACATTGTACACCTTAGATTTACATAACATTATATGTCAACTATGTCTCAGTAGAGCTGGAAAAAATAAAATTAAATAAATAAGTTCAACATACTGTAGAATTACCTCAGGTGCACTTCTCTGTTTATACGCAATACTTTAATAAAAAATTTAAAATATATATCTTGTAGATTACCTACAACATTAGGGTTGTTGAAAGTGGAAACACACCGTTTGTGTCAATGCATGGTTACACATGAATGCAGATTCTTCCAAAATGAATTTCTCAAATGTAGCTGAAAATTATTATGAGTTCTGAGGCACCTGGGTGGCTCAGTCGGTTAAGCGTTAAGCGTCCGACTTCAGCTCAGATCATGATCTCGCAGTTTGTGGGTTAGAGCTCTGTGTCAGGCTCTGTGCTGACAGCTCAGAGCCTGGAACCTGCTTCGGATTCTGTGTTTCCCTCTCTCTCTGCCCCTCTTCTCTCTCTCTCTCTCTCTCTCTCTCTCTCAAAAATAAATATTTAAAAAAATTTTAACTATTATGAGTTCTGCTAGCTCTCAGTTCTATTTACCACTGCCTTAAAATTTAGATAAAATATTTCCTAAGGAAATACGAGGCCAAACCAAAAGTAAAAATTGGAGTCTTTCTAACCATGAATGCCCTCTATAATGTCTTTGATAAAGAATAGAAATACTGTTCATGCAGTAGCCATTCACTGGGTATCCTACTACTTCTGGAGTTCTCTGCCAGTCCCTGGGGCATAAAGTGGTGAAGAAAACGGGCACTTTGACTACTCTCAGGGAACTTGAATTCTAGTGGAGTCTACTTCAGCTTAACCAGCAGCAGGGAACTCACAACTTCACAAGGAAGCCTATTCTACTCCCAGTAACTTTGATTGTTAGAAATGGCTTCCTTATTTAAGCCAAAATCTCTCTCCCTGTGACTTTCAGTTCAATCTCTGAAGTAGTAGAACACACCTCCCTGTCTCCTGAGCCTCCTTTCCTCTGGATCAAATAGCTTTTATCCCTTTCTCAGGATCTTGTTTGATACCATTCCAAGTATCCCACAGAAAGTGGCCACCCTCATGGAACCAGCTCCAAATCAGCAAGATTTTTATTAAAGTATTAGACTCCGAACCAGACACAATGTCCCAGGTAAGACTTGATCTGGAGCCCCTTTCTCCAGCACTACTGACGTTTCAGGTAGTATTAATTCTTTGCCGTGGGGGCCATCCTGCACAAGGTAGAAGCCTCCCTGGCTTCTAGTTGTGACGATAAAATACGTCTCTGAAAGAAAGGAAGAACGAAAGAAAGAAAGAAAGAAAGAACAAAAGAAAGAAAGAAAGAACAAAAAAGAAAGAAAGAAAGAGAGAAAGAACAAAAGAAAGAAAGAAAGAAAGAAAGAAAGAAAGAAAGAAAGAAAAAATAAAAAAATAAACTATGTCTTCAGACATTGGCAAATGTTCCCTAGGGGGAGCAAAATCACCCCCATTTGAAAACCACTGACCTACAACAGCGTAGTTGCCTGGTTTGCAGGCTGGATGTTCTATGTCCACCCTTAGGCCACCAGGCTGCCAGTTGTGCATGGATTTTTCAGGCACTACCTGCAAGTTTGCTCTTGCTTGCTGTTGACTACATCACCCAAAATAAATACCAACATAAAATAAAATAAAATAAAATGTCAATGCCCAGCAAAAAACAAAGGCTGCGTTGTGCCCCCCACAAAATAGAAACTGTCTCTGTTTGCTCCTATAAAATAAAAGTTAATAACTTTATTTTGCCTCCGTGTCTCTTTCGGAAGAGAAGTGTCAGAATAGCACCAAACAGACAAAACTGGAGTGTCTATGACCACATAAATAAGAACCGGGGTCCAGAAACAAAGGGGGTATAAGTTGAATTCCCCAACAACCCCATCCCCCACGCCATTATGGTAGGGCAGGAGGAACACAAAAGTTTATGGGAAGGAGAGAGATCTGGTAGACTATCTGGTTCTTAGACTCTTCGAGAGTCGCACAAGTCAAAATAAAAAATCTGGTCTTCGTCCTCTGCATAACAAGCAGATCTGATTCTTATTCTTAACTGAATGAATAACAGCCTAGTGGGTAAAAAGCAGACACTGAGAAATAGGGCAGGTGGTGTGGTTTTACCAAAAGAGTATCTTAATTAGGCTGCATTTAGTTTAGGGGGCGGACTTTTGAAATGGGCAATAGATTGGATCTTGGTTACTGGTAAGCTATAGACATTTAAGTTTGTTACTGTTGTTAGCTTGACACTTCTCTGTGGGCACATAGGAGAGTTCTCTTTATAGAATGAGATCACTTCCGGACTAGGGTGGAGTAAGCACTTAGCACAAGAAGGTAAACAAAGTGATCTTTTCTTTGTCTTCCTGCCCATAGTGAATGCATGCTGAGTTTTCCTACATACTTGGGAGGATGGGGGAGACACATTATTTCGTTGTGCATGTGTATAACTAGAGGAATTCCTCAAAGCTTGGGGTGAGAAGCGGGCAGTGAAAGGCTGATGGTTGCTTCTTTTGTTTGGTTTTTATTGTGCATGACTAAATGTATTAGACATGTTGGATCAGAGAATATGCATCTGTGAATCACGGCGCGGTGGAATTTGTATGTGTTTTGCCTACTAATATCAGTTGCCCTTTCCAGCTACAAAAGGCCTCCCCACTAACATGATATCTGAATTACTTTAATAAAATTAGAGACAGGGCATGCTATGTGAGTCTTCTGTAAGAAACGAGAGATCCTTCCCAAAGCCTTTATATAGAATGATTTTCTGTGATTTGTGTTTTCTTCAAACACAAAATACGAAAAGATGAGGAGGTAGGAACTATGGCCACAGGAAGGGAAGGGATGAACATAATAGGTTTTGGAAACAACTCTTTATTGCCTCCAACAACCTACAAGTAAAAGTACATTTTTGAATTTAATCTTTTCTGCAAAAATGCATTGAACTTCTACTCTGTGAAAGGGGGCTGGCTTGGCTGGGTCATGCTCCATATGGTCTCTGGAAAGCTATTGATTCAAAGGATAGACCATTCTTTAAATACTATTTGGGTCGGTTTTTATTCTGCTGTGGATGGAGTTGTAATAAAGTATTGCGCTGGGCTGCTGCTAGACACCAGGGGGAGAAATCTGAATGTCGTATGGTCTTTCATCAGCTTTATTGTCATTTCTTGGGGGAAGAAAAATGAGATTTCCTTAATCACAGAAGTATGGCAAATTTCTTTCTCCAAATCTCAAAATGTTTTTCAGTGAAGATTTTCCATTGAGAGAGATTATTATTTAGGGGGAAATCCTTGAAAATGTCTCTGCTCCACTTTTGAAAATCCCTCTCCAAGAGGATTACTTCTAGCTTTACGGCTGTGTCACAAAGCCAGGTGCTTTGTGTTTAAAACAAAGCTAAATGCAGTGGATTGGAAAGAGCCCTGGACAGGGAGTGGAGAGTCCGCTTATGTCCTGACCGCTCTTTTGCCGTGTGGCCCTGAGCAAGTCATTTTATTTCTCTATGCCTTGGTTTCCCCAGTCGCAAAAGGAGGGCTTTGGGCTAGATTATCTTTAAGGCCCCAGCAGCTCAAAGAAATTTTAAGATTAAATTTGTTCCTGCCTGCCAGCCAGATATCATTCTGAGCAAACATATTTGCTCCGTTGAATGGCTGTGTTTCCCCATACACATAATTGAAGATATTTTATACCTGAAGTTACAATTTCATCACTTACCTACCCCATATCATTTAAGGTCTCTTCATTCTGCTTTGAAGTTCAAAGAAAGAGAAGACTCTGTATAATGAGAATGGCCCCTTTGAAATGTTGCCTTTGCAGCTGCAAAGCTCTGTGGATCCTGCACTGTACGAAGGCTATTGTAATGCAGATGTGTTCCAAAGTGCGTCTGCAGCAAGAACATTTCCATGGGTCTTTACTGTATTTCTTCTATTATTCATAGAACACAATGTAAATGAAGCCATAAATTTTACCCCCCACACTAGACGGAGAAAGAAGATAATGGAAATTGTGAATTATGAATGAATCACTGTTATTGTAATTCCTTAAGGATTCTGATGGAGATGATCAAATTCATGCAAAGAGACACAGATTCTAAACTTTTATGCCTGGGTCCTCAGTAATGCTGCGGGGAATCTCACAAGGAATGGAATAGAGACAGTCTCAGTTTCGCATTTACCTGCCAAATTATCTCACAGATGATCTACCCAGGCCTGGACAGAACGCCTTATTAAAGATGAAGAATTCATTCTTGGGGGAGGGGAGAGGGTTGCAAAATATGTGTGTCTCCCAACTATTCAGACAATAGCCCTTAGGACCCTAAACACACAACAGTTGAAACCTTCAACACTGACTTCTGGGAATTTATTTTTCCTTGTAGAAAAGCGGAGGGAAGAAGCGTAATTAGAAGTCACTATCTTTCTTAAAAAGATGATCAGACAGTCTAATAAAGTCAAGGGCACAGATACCTTTTTTTCCTTCTAGATTTGTTTTGATAACAAGAATTCTGGTCAACAATTCTTCTCTTAGCCATGGAATGCAATTCTTCTATGTCATAACAGTGGTCCATGAGATTCAGAAGCCGTTCTGGTTTTGACAATGATGGGAAGTGATTAGAAGTACTTTACTGATGCGAGACGAAGCCTCTGGAAAATTTCAACCTTAATCCACTTTAGTCTTGTGCCAGGCTTTTAGAAGGTTATAGCCACCAAAATGAGATTTGAGATGATATTGAACAGTTCAAGTGTCATTCCGGAAAGAGCTCTCTTTTGCAGAACCCCAAGGTAAATTGTTGACATTTTTATATTACCAGATATGCATGAATAGATACAGATATAGGTATGTGCCGACTTCTGTTCAGTAGCTGCTCTCTGCTCTCAAACACAGAATAATTTAAAATTTAGAATATATGTCATTCTGCAGTGTGTAAAAAGTACCAGTGGAGATTCTCCATAAAAGATGTTAGTATTCACCAAAATGTAGTAGATGCAGGATGAGCTAGAAGTTTTTGGACAGTCAAAATCCCTTCCCTGATCCTCAATATCTTTATCTGCAAAATGAAAAATTAGGATGAGATGATCTCTAAGGTAATTTCCATTTCTAACTTGCTCAGTTCTCAAATAGAAAGCGAAATGAGATGCAAATGGTCTTACTTTGTGGGGCCTAGGCTATGAGATAGGTTAGAAGCTAGGACCCCATCCTCTGTCCTGGGACTTAGGGGGGGTGTCCTCAAAGTCTAGAATGGGGGTTATCTACCTAAAGTCAAGTTTGGTGGGGGGGGGGATAGGAACGGGGTGCAAGCCCAGCCAAGAAGAGTCTTTGCCAGTTGTCAAAGGTAAGGACAACTATGGTCTAAAGATGATAATTCCCACGGCAAATGGCCACCGTGATCCATCATGCTGTCTTGAATAGGAGCTCAAAGAGGCCAGGCAATGTGTAAGAGAAACTCCTGTCTGGTCCATAGAGGTGTTTCAAGTCTGCTTCCTTCAGCCCAGGATGCATCCATGTCTCTCCTTCTTTGTGGGCCCCCTCCTGACAACTTCAAGGTATCAGTCAGCTTTCAGTCAGGGAAACAGAATTTAGGCCACACTGAGGGCATGTAATGTGGAGAACCAGTTACAAAGGTGTTAGAAAAGCTGACAGGGTCATCAGGACACACTGAGGCAACCTGAAGAGCTGGAGAAACAAAGGGACAAAGGGAGGAAGTACTGGCCACAAAGCCCAGATGCTCCCCACAGGCCAGAACCAGAGGCTGATGCAGCTACTGTCAGAGACGCCACTGAATGCAGAGAGAAATGCCCTGACATCTCCCTCCTCTCCCCTCAGACACAAGGTCTAGGCCATGCTGCCATAGACAAACCTACACAGAGGCCACATGGGCAAGAGAGCCAGCGGGGGTGGCGGGGGGGGGGGGGGGAGTGGAGTCTACAGGGGTCAACCTGAAATGCAAAGCAGAGCAGCAGAAGGGTAAGAACAGGGTCTCAGAGTGAGCAGGCAATGACCCCACACACCTTGGAACTCTTTTTTTCTAGCAATAGAAGCCAGAAGTTTTCCTCCAAAGCAACTCAAATCCTTCCTGTTCCTCTGAGGCCTTAGGCTTTTGAAACTCAAAAGCAAGAAGACCTTGTTATCTGAATTTCGGCTAAGACGGTGAAGATGGAAAGTCTGGTTGACTGGAGACATACAAAGAGCTGGAGAGACAGGCAAGAAACCACAAACATGTGGCTAATACTTTAAAGATGTTATACCACATGTGTCTTTCTCCATGGTCACTGTGCCTCTTCTAGGCCCATGGCCTGATGCTGGTCACAGTAGCCTCCTAACTGAGCACCCCATCACCGCCTCCCAGGATTAATACACATTTTTCACATGTGGAAAACATCACATCAACTTTACTTACTCAATGGTCATATTTCACGAACGTCAAAATGGACACCTCAGTTATTTCCCGTCAGACAGAGTATTGTCCACCTGGTAGTGTTAGTATTCTAGACATAGCCTGCATTAATTCCTCATCTACCTCAATTTGATAATACCAGGAAACAATGTCAATGACTCATCTGTCAAAACAACCCAGGTAGAAGTTTTTTGTCACCCTCATTTCTTACTCATGGTGTTAGGTCATGCTTCTACTGTGCCCACCACTTCTGCTTATGACGTGATTCACCCTTGTAATTACTCATTCAAAGTCTGTCTTCCCTGCAATAATACATGCTCTAACTTTGTAGGGATTATGTCTGTGTGATTCACCAGTGCATCCCTAGTTCTGCAGCGTCTGGCACATAGCAAGCATGTCACAGATATTTGTGGAATGAATGGATGAATTAAGGAGTAAAGTCAACTCATAGGACTGCCTTCAAGCTACGGAGATATTTTCCTCTTGGAAGCATGAGCCATCACATAGACAAGGAAGGAAGTGAAAAGATTTCATGGTTCTGGAAATTACCTGCCTGCTGGCCTGCCATGGTTACCAAATTCTCTGTACAGATTCCCATGCATAGCCCCCAAGTAGCTCCCTTTAAGTAGTTCTTAGTTAAGTGGCATATTTAGGCCATATCAGAGGAGCAAGTAGTTGACAAGGATGAACTGAACATTCTAAGGTTACAGGAGCATAAGGGATTTGAGCTTGGGAATGGCTACTTCAATTAAAACAATTCTTTTCAAGTACAATTTACGCAATGTAATTTTTATGTCTGGCTCTCTCCGAAAATCTTTCACCTCCTTATGACATTTCCATAATTACTTTTTGAGAGGAAAGTTTCCTTTTTTCCAAAAACTCTGGCTTTCTGGAAAGGCAATGCTTCCCACCACAGCCCCACAGTTGTTAAATGAAGATAAAGCAAGGAAAATAAGGGACGAAGTTCTGACACGAGCTACGAGATGAGTAAACTCTGAAACCGTCATGCTAAGTGAAGTGAGCCAGGCACAAAAAGACAAATATTAACAGGAGTTCAGTAGTATGTGGTATGTGGCAGAGGTAAATTTACAGAGAACCAGAAAGAAGAATATAAGTTATGAGCAGCTGAATGGACATTTGTTGTCTAATAGATACAGGGCCTCTGTTACGGCTGATGGGAAAGTTCTGGAAACCATGGTACAATGTTGTGAATATATTGAATGCCACCGCATTTTATCTTTAAACATGATTAACGTGGTTAAAACACACACACACACACACACACACACACACACACACACACACACAGAGACACGGCCAAACTGGATTAATCCCAGAAGTACAGGAATGGTTTCGTATTAGAAAATCCATAAAGTAATTCACTTTAATAGACGAAAAGAGATAAAACATTTCTTAAATCCTGCTACTGTCACTGAGCCCAGAGTTATTTCCTATGCTAATGATTCCCAGTCAAGTCTGCCTGAAATTTTTTAGCCCGGCCATAAAGTGAGGTGTCAACAGGACACCATCATAAAAACGACACCAGATGAGGGTCATTTGTCGAGTCTTCTATTCTTTCATTTTACATTTTTCTTCCATTTGTCGAGACAAATCAATTCAGTAAACATATGAACTGTCTTTTCAAATGTGATTCATGGGGCTACTTAAGTACTCATCACTGGAGGCTCTTTTTCTTCCCCAGTACTTCCTTTTCACTCTTCCCCAAGACTTCAAATTGCTAATGTTTCAGCCAAGTAAACTTTCTAATGTACAACAGATTTCTATTTTTTCCCCATTGCAAACAGTGTAGAGTTCCCCACTCAACTGTAAAGAGACTTCAATAGAACAGTTCTCTTCAGCTTGGAAAGAGGAGAGGTGAAAAAGTAATAAAATCACAACCTCTATGAGTCTGCAGAGGGATATTCACAAATTCTGGAAGGCCAAGGTCAAGGGAACTCCTGCTCCTCAGTGTCAGAGAAGTAGGTAAAGAACGCACAGGAATATTATAGCTAACTCAACATGCAGTGGTATAATGAATTTACAAACATTGTCCAGACTATGTGTAAATACTGCCAAGGCTTTGGGTAAATTCCTAAGTGACATCTTTGTTCGGGATTCTTCAATAGCTACTCCACAATTATTATTTATATATCATTTAAATATCAGTAACTTGGAAAGAATAATCTTTTTTGAGAGATGGAGGTATTTGTGTGACCTTCACCCTCCTCCAAAGACTTACAATATTTAAGGAAGGCTAGATTAATTCATAGATCACACGGCAATAATGCATACCAACAGAAAGGAGTCTTGTGGGTCACCTCAAGTTACCCAATGCAGAAATGCATAAATCTGACCACAGTGCATCCAGATATTGGTAGCCTTGCTAAAGAGAGAATCCTGTCCTTCCCCCATGTTCACTGTGCCCTACTCCCACTGGCATCCTCTCTGATTCTGATAGGCCAGGCTCCTCTCTGCCTCTGGGCCTTTGCATATGCTGTTCCTTCCACACAGAATAATCCCCCTGGAGAACTCTGCATGTTGGCATGAACTACCTTTCACTGTCTGCTTCAATGGCTCTTCTTCTGGGTGGCTTCATTACCTGCAGACGACTGGGTCCCTCTGTCACACACCCTCTAAGCACCCCTGTCTGTATCTACTCCTTATTAATAACCCTCATCACAAGTGAATTAGTAGCTTCTGTAATTAGTTCATGTCTGTCTCTCCCACTAGACTCTAAGCTCCATGGGGGCAGATTTAAATGATTGTGTATTTATCAGGACAGTCTATGTATTTTGCAGGCCCCAGTGCAAAATGAAACTGCGGGGACTTTTGTTTGAAAGTTACTAGGAATTTCAAGACACCAACAATAAAACATTGAGCCAAGCATAGGACCCGCCTAAGCATGGGGCCTTGGGGGATTCCATGACTCACGTGCCAATGAAGCTCTCCCCCAGGCTGGTAGCACAGAGATTGGTACCTAGTAGGTGCCCAGTCAATATGTGCTTATTTATAAGTACGTAGAGTGCAGGAATTCTCTGGCATCCTCTTCTTCCTCTGCCCACCCATTGCCCATCACTTCCCCCCAAGAAACATGGTTCTTGCTATAGTCATGCTTGGCAACCAGCTTTGCAAACTTCCTTTAAAGGTGAGAAACTTCTCCAGCAGCCTCATCCAGAGCCCCTAAGATTGAGATTTCTCTGAAGTTACAGCTAAGAAATGTATTTTTATGTTTCCTTAAAGGAGACTCCGGTGCATCCTTCAGTGAACTGTTCTTGAAGAGAAGGGAAAAATCAATGCTTTCAGATAGCATTACCTTGCCCTGAATAATCCTGAAGCTGCCCATGACTTACTGTAGAGAGTATAATTGAAGTGAGGATAAACTGCACACCATTTCAAAGTCTACTAAATTGAAACCGTTCTTTTTGTTGACACATGCTTGGGAAGCTGTAGATAATGTGATTTAAAATAAATACACTGGCCCAGTATACTTATATAATTGAAATAAATATGGAATAACCCATAGAGTCCACCAGCCGTTGGGTAAATTAACCCCTTGCATGCCAGGTGACAAGGCATCGGCCCAAGGAGAAGGACATGGCACTGAGTAAATCTGGGGGAGAAGAGGGCATAGAGCCTGAAACGAAATGGGCACTTCCAAATGTTGAGTTTTCAGACACTTGGCCTGAGTTGTGTTAAAAAAAAAAAAAAAAAAATCCTGCCAGGTGATGAATCCTCTCTTGATTTTTCTACCACGCAATTCTGTTGAGTCAATATGAAGGGCTCCTGGTGCCCCAGGGTAATAGCTAGAGTGGATGTTTAAAAAAGAGTGGGGGGAGAGAATCAGTTTTCCTTCCCCTGATATTTCTGAGGGAACAATAAAGAGCAAACCACCAAAGGCTACATTAAAATGGTTTCATCAGAGCCCTTTTGAGCAATCTTGGAATGTACAATTTCTCAATCAAGATGCACCTAAAGACCCAAGAGCATGTGTGTCTATAATTTAGGTTTTTCATCAGAGGAGCAGAGCCACCATGAGTGATAGGCCAGGTCTGTTATAAGGTTTAGGTCGTCGGTGATCACAGGAGCTGGTTAATGGTCCTGAAGTCACCAGGCTCAGTCATTGCAAAAGGAAGATAGACATGGTATGAGGAGGATAAAGCCAGAATGGAACCAAAAGAACATTCTGCAACCACACGGAGGAACTAGAATGGGTATCTGGCTCTTACAGGAACCCACACTGGTCTCTCAGCCACCTCCACACTTACAACACCATTGGTACATGTAACCTGCTGGGGATCCACACATGGGCCCTGACCCAGGGTTTAGAGAAGCTGAAGAAGGGGCCAGTGGGAAGAAAGAAGCCATGGACCCTGATGGTGATCTGTGCCAACAACGTGACCAGCAGACCCAACACCCAGTGTGAGCTACAACAGCACCTGACTCCACACCACCTTCCATTGAAACAAGGTGACCACTTCACCCCATCTTCCAAATGCCACACAGGTCTCCTCATGCCCAAACCTAACCCAGGACCATACAAGGAAAGGAACCCTGGAAAATGTAGCTCCATCTTAGCCAAATATGACACAAATCCCCAAGGGACAACAATTAGCAGAATGCCAAAAGCATGTTTCATCAAAGCTCTTTTGAATAATCTTTGAATATGTAACTTTTCTGTTAGGATGTACCCTAACAACCAAGAGAGTGTGATTGGAATTAGACACAGCCTTAGATCTGAATACAATAGGGGTGTGCATACGGCAGTGGTCTTAACCGAGGACCATTCCCCCCCCCCACATTGGGGGGACAGTTAGCAATTCTGAAAACATTTTTGGATGTCACAGATAGGAGTGTGCAACAGGGACCTAAGAGGTAGAGACCAGAGACGCTGCTAAACATTCCACGATGTTCTGGACAAACACCCACAATAAATAAATATGCAGAACAAAATGTCAATAGTACTGAGACTGAGAAGCCCAGACTCAGAGGAAGTGGTACTTGACTGCCTACAGTGGGTTCCAAGAAAAACACAAGAATATTATAACAATTTAAAACCCCAAACTGGGGCACCTGGGTGGCTCAGTCCGTTGAGCGTCTGACTCTTGATTTCGGCTCATGTCATGATCCCAGGGTTGTGGAATCGAGCATTGCATTGGGCTCCACCCTGATCATGGAGTCTGCTTAGGATTCTCTCTCTCAATCCATCTTCCCCATCCCCACATGTCCTCTCTCTCTCTCTCTCTCTCTCTCTCTCTCTCTCTCTCTCTCAAATAAAAAATGAAAATTAAACAAAACCCATACAATTAAAAGTAAGGTGATCTTATTGTGAAAAGAAATGAGGTGGATCATTGTATATTGGTGTGGTTATTGACAGCAAAGCACACAACAAATAGCACGTATGGTATAATGCCCTTTTGGTAATGGGAAACACTTCTAATGCTATCTTATTTGGCTGCCCCCAGAAACAAGCCCTGAGACAAGGATTTGAATTCAAGTTGTTTCTGGGAGATGATCTCAGGAAACACAGGTGGGGGTTTGGGAAGTTAAAAAGGGAAGTGAAGGCAGCCAATACAAGATATGTTACTGAGTCAGTTACCATCATGGGAAAATGAAGCTCACTTCCACTGGAGACTCTGAAAGGCAGAGTAGGACATGCACCTCAGAGTTATTCCACCCGAATGGTGAGGGAGCTGGGGTATTTATCCACCAATTCCCAACAGCCACTGGTTGAGGATTGCTCCAGAGATGGGAGCCGGGGCCTTAATTACTTAGAACTTCAGTGTGCCATGTGGGCTTCAGTGGCCAATGAAAGTCTAAACTCAGAGAAAGTCCTCAGGCACAGAAACCTAAGAGCTGATATTTGGGAGTCAGGCGGGCATGGACCAAAGGGGAAGGATGAAGGGACAAAGGCAGCATCTGCTAACAAAAGTGTCTTAATAACCAATGTCTTTATTATAGAAAGGAGTGTATGATAAACCCTTAGACAGATAGTTCTTCCCCTTCACTTGGGATGTTGGGTGGAAATATGGTTGCAGGCATTTTTGTATAATCTGGAAACTCTGAAAGATAAATATGTGAAAGTGACATTAAGGACCTTTTCGTTGGTTGCAATTGTTAACTTTTAGGATGTGTGACATGAAGTAATACTAATTTACCAAAAAGCTGATTGTCTCATCGGAAGGTACCTCCCCTCATGGAGATCACCTTCTAGGCGTGCATGCAGGCGCACAGGGAAAAGAGGGTGGGAGGGGGAAGACCATAAAGGCAATAGTGATAAGTAAAGGAAATAAAATAGAGTTAAGTGATGGAGGATGAATGCAGACTGAGGAGGCCTCTTGAGCTGGGTTGGACAGGAAAGAAGGTGATGTTTGAGCTGTGACCTGGATGATGAAAAGGCCGCCATATTCTTTAGGAAGAGAGAGGTCCCAGGCAGAGGGAACAGTAAACTCAACGACCCTGAGTCAGGAAACCAGCTTGGCTGATTGGAGGTATGGCTAGACCTTGGAGATGAAGGGAGAGTGGAGTAAAAGATGCAGCTGGAGAGGGGCGCCAAACAACACAGAACCTTACTGCACGGTTCTATGCCCCATAAGGATCCCATAGGGTTTACTTCCATTACTATGGGCTGACACAGGGTTTTTAAGCAGGAGATTGATCCAAATGGATGTACATTTTTAAAACACACTCCTAGAGGTGATGTAAGAGAATGGCACAGAGTGGGAGCTGGAGAGGACAAGAAGGAAGCAGGGAGACCAGTTACAGATAGAAAGCTGATGACAAAGCACAGAAAAGGAACTTGTTTAAGGCCCGGCGATGAGAAAGCAGCAATTCTGAAGGAGTCCACTCCCCTCCTTTCAGAAAAGAGCGTCCTCCCCTAGCTAGAGAGAGGACACCAACAGGAGCCCTCATCCATGGCAAATAACCAGCCTCTCCCCAGTGCCACATAGCCTCTGGGCTGCCAACAAACATTCATTGTTGGATTTTAAAATGTTTTGCTAAATGCGTCAAAAATAAAAGACTCATTTTATTCAAAGCAGCGTTTACAGTCACTTTACAGCTGGTGGCTGCTAATTGTCATCTGTTAGGTTGGGCATCAGAATGTGGCATCAGAAAGTCTGTCCATCTGTCCTGGGCTCTACGGGCTTCCTTATGCTTCCCATCCACAACCTGCCTTCTTTACCATTCTCTCCAGAGCCAACCCCCATGCCTCTTGGCTCTTAAACCAACCCTCTCTGAGAGGGGAAAACAAATTCTTATTCATGAGGTTCCATTGGCTGGAGAAGTGGAAACAGCCACATGAATTCAAAATAAGAGTCTCAAGACGTGGGTCCCAGTATCAGCCGGTTGCTCACTGGCTGTGACAGTCACACACCTCCAATCTTCTTTGTACAGGTGTTGTTAGAAAGAAATAATTACATGAATAAAGAAAGAAACAGACACACAAACTCCCTCCCTGAGCCTCGTCTTCACCTTTACTTCTTATATGAGTAAAATGAGAATACTAAATATACATGAGGGAAGATCAAAGAAGATATACATCGAGGTGTTAACAGTTTCTATCTCCAAGTGATAAGGTATTTTTGTTTTTTAGTTCGTTTTGTTGATCTGTATTTGGTAAAGTTTCTACAGGAAATCTATATCATTTTTGCAATGAGAAATGAAAACAATCAAAGTGTTATTTTGAAATAAAGATAATAAGGACCATCTTGCCTATTCAAAGGGCCTTCGGGAGAAGAAAATGAAATGGCATCCTTGAACACGTTTCATGAAGAGGGAAACCCAGACAAAAGGAAAGAATGATCGACGTCCTTGTTAACCACCAGAGACTTCATCACATATGCTGCTCGTTTCTTTTACCCTCTTTTTTCCTTTCTTTCTCCCTGTTCTTCTTCCCTTTCTCTTTGCCAGGGACTTGGCCAAGGACAACAGTTTCCAGAGGTCTTGCTCGGCCCAGCTGGGATTCAGAACTGAAGAACTTCCAGGCAGAGAGGGCTCCCAGTTAAAATCTGAAAAAGTGGTCAACGTTGTTGGCGTTTCTCTGCCCCCTCTGCCTGTGCCCCTCATCTCTGAGAATCCAGCCTCAGGATATTCATGAACACACCTAGGATCAACTCCAGTTTCTTAAAACCAAGAAAGTTTCATCCCGCGTATGCTGTAACACCAAACTCTCACAGCCTTCTATCATTCAAGGACTCATCTGTTTTTTGTTTTTTCCTTTGTGAAAGAAAGAAAGTGAGCACAAGTGGGAGAGAAGGGGAAGGAGAGAAAGAATCCCAATGCAGGCTCAATCCCAAGACCGTGAGATCATGGTCTGAGCTGAAATCAAGAGTAGGATGCTTTATGATTTTACTCCTATGTGGAATTTATGGAACAAAACAGATGAAATAGGGGAAGGGAAGGAAAAATAAGATAAAAAGAGACAAACCATAAGAGACTCTTAAATACAGAGAACAAACTGGGGGTGGCTGGAAGGGAGGTGGGGGGGGAAGAACTAAATGGGTAAATGGGTGCTAGGCATTAAAAAGGGCATTTGTTGGGATGAGCACAGGGTGTTATACGTAAGTGACGAATAACTAAATTCTATTCCTGCTGCCATTATTACACTATATGTTAACTAACTTGAATTTAAATAAAAAAATTAAAAATTAAAAAAAAAAGAGTTGGATGCTTAACTGACAGAGCCACCCAAGCACCCTCACTTGGTATTTTTTAAGGGTCTTGTCTATGCCACACACTATGCTGGAAGCTAGGCATCCCAAGATGGCAGGGTGGGTGTGCTTCCTGTCCTCATAGGGCTGATGTTCTGGCAGGGGAGAACAATATTAATCAGTCGCACGATTAGCTAAGTTCATTAAATGATTTTAGAAAAATTAAGTACAGGGTGCTACAAGAGGGCATATCAGGGGACTGTGAGCTAATCTGGGAGTCTATGAAAGCTTCCTTGAAAACAGTGATTAGTGAGCAGAGAAAAGAAGGGTATGTCAGAATTAAGACGGAAGAAGGGAAGAATGTTCCAAGCAAAGGAAACAGGCCATGACACATTCTTAACTATAGAGAACAAACTGATGGTTACCAGAGGAGAGGGGGCGGGGGGACAGTGAAATGGGGATGGGGATTAAGGAGGGCACTTGTCCTGATGAGCACCAGGTACGGCGTGGAAGTGGTGGGTCACTGTGTTGTACTCCTGAAGCTAACATTACACTAATGTTAGCTAGCTGGAATTTAAATAAAAACTTTAAAAAAATAAGAAAAATAAAAACGCACTTTGTACAACCAATGAAGGAAATACCAGGGCAATCAAGACGGCCAGGAGATTAGAGAAGTGGACAGAACCCCAGCATGCAGGCCGCAGGCCATGTGAGGGTCTTGGTCTTAATCCAATCACAGGGGAGGCCATGGAAGGCTTTTCAGCAAGACAGTGACATGTTTACATGTGGTGTGTGTGTGTGTGTGTGTGTGTGTGTGTGATGTCATGTGGCAAACTGCCAGTTGTCCCCAAATCCTTTTTTCCCTTCTTCCTGGGCACACTTCACCCAGCGAGAGCCTGCAGTCCCCAATCTCGCTACAGCCAGGTGTGACGTGAATAAAGAAAGACTTGCCATACCACGTGAGCACCTCTTGTGTGGCTGCAATGTTGATGTGGCAATGACCCAGCATCAACAAGAGGATATGGACAACACCCTAGGAATTGGCAGAACAACAAGGGAGAAGCTACCTGGGCCCAAGTGACCTCACAGAACAGCCTTGCTCAGAGGCCCTGGACCATTACACAAGAGAGAGAAACACACTTAGATCCTGCTTGAGGCACTATATCTTGGAATCTCCATTATAGCAGCTCAGTCTGTATCCCATTTAATCTCATAAATAATAGGTAAAATTCTGTCGTTCTAAGCAACAGAAACCCACTCAGGTTAACTTGGGGATGGGGGAAGCAATTTATTGGAAGACTATGGGCCAAGGCCCAGAATCAATGGAAAATCTAAAGACCCTGGCTTGGAAGCAAAAATTCATGGATAGTGTCTTTGGCCAACAGGATGGATCATTGCAGTCATTTTTACTGTTTATCACATTCTGCTCAAAATCCAAATTCATAGGACAGAGGATCTTGCATGCCTAGGATAGGTCATATGCCCACCCACAGGCCAGATGAGTGGGCCGGAGACATCAGCGATCACCTTGTGTGATATTCCCACTAAGGCTGCACCTAATGGAACTGGACGATTCCCCTTCCACAAAAAACCATGATGCTCTAACCAAGAAAATAGGAATGAAATTCCACCCCAAGAGAGCAAGAGTGAATATGGCACAACCACTTAGGAGCTACTGCAGTAGTCCAGCTGAGCATTGATTGACGCTCCCTTAGAGAAAGATGGTAGCAATTAGGATAGAAATATGTGAACATAAGATATACTTAGGAAGTAGAATCCAAAGAATTTAATGCATATTTACTAAGATACTGAGTGTCTGGCTTATAACAGAATTTTTCAAATGTTTATTTATTTATTTAGAGAAAGAGAGAATGGGTAGGGGAGATGCAGAGAGAGGGGGAGAGAGACAGAATCCCAAGCAGACTCTGTGCTGACACCATAGACAGATGCAGGGCTTGAACCCAAGAACTGTGAGATCATGACCAAAGCCAAAACCAAGAGTCAGACGCTTAACAGACTGAGCCCCCAAAAGTAACTTTTGAACCATAAAACCCCAAATCGAGATCACATTTAATTAAATTTCCAGTTTCGGATATGTTGGAGTAACTTATGTCAGACTAACCCTCTGGCATATAACAAATGCAAACTTCGGACAAAATATGCAAAAAAAAAAAATTATTTGCATTAGTTGACGTTCGTTGTGTTTATTGAAGAAAATCTAAATACAGAACAAAATGAATAATATTAGGGTAGTGAATAGTATAGGGAAAATTGGGGGGTGTTGAAGGATATGGGAATTCTCCTTTCACTCAGTTATTTCCTATAAGCTTAATACTGCTCAAAGAATATAATAAAATCTATTAATTTTTAAAAATTAATTTTTAACGGGGTGCCTGGGTGGCTCAGTTGGTTAAGCATTCGACTCTTGGTTTGGGCTCAGGTCATGATCTCATAGTCAAGAGATGGGGCTTTGCACGGAGTATGGAGCCTGCTTGGGATTCTCTCTCTCTTCCTCTCTCTCTCTGCTCCTCCCCCACTCAGGCTCTCTAAATAAATAAATAGGGGCGCCTGGGTGGCGCAGTCGGTTAAGCGTCCGACTTCAGCCAGATCACGATCTCGCGGTCCGTGAGTTCGAGCCCCGCGTCAGGCTCTGGGCTGATGGCTCAGAGCCTGGAGCCTGTTTCCGATTCTGTGTCTCCCTCTCTCTCTGCCCCTCCCCTGTTCATGCTCTGTCTCTCTCTGTCCCAAAAATAAATAAACGTTGAAAAAAAAATTTTTTTAAAGAAATAAACAAACATTTAAAAAAGAACATTTTAAAAAATTAATTTTTAATTAGCCCCATAGAAAAAGTATAAATAGTAATGTAGATACCAATCTCCTGGGGAATGGCATTTAAGGAGGGCTAAGTGTGCTTTATCAAGCTGTAACGATCTGCTAGAAAAACTAAAAACTTGGGCAAAAAGAGATAATGACCTATAAACCCATGCAAAGATGTTCATCAATAATTATCAGGATATGGAAAAATTGAACTCACAGCAAGATACTGCTACACACCCACTAAAATGGCTAAAGTTAAAGACAAATGATACCAAGCATTAATGAAGATGTGGGGCGACCAGAACTCTCATACCTTGCTGGTGAGAGTATAAAATGGTACAACCACTTTAGAAAACAGTTCTAGTAAAACATTAAGCATACCTATCTACTCTATGACCCACTCATTCTATACCTAGGTATTCAACTTAGAATAATGAAAGCCTACATCGATAAAACTAGAAATAACTCAAATGTCCAACACCAGCAGGTTAAGTGGATAATGGCATTTGGGGGTATAATCCATTCAATGGAGAGCTACTCAGAAATAAAAAAAAAAAAATAAAGAGGAACTCAGAAATAAAAAGATATATCAAGTAATAGAATGCTACTCAGAAATAAAATAGGCACCCAACACCATGAATCTCAAACATTAGTCTGAGTGAAAGAAGCAGATATGAAAGAAAATATGAAAGAGTAATATCCTATTTGTATAAATGTTTAAAACAAGCAAACTGGACACAGAAAGCAGGTCAGTGATTTCCTGAGGCTGGAACAGAGATGATCATCAGGGGGCATAAAGATAACTTTGTGACAGTGATCAAATAGTCTTTATCTTAACGGAGTGGTGGTTACACAGGTGTGTACATCTGTCCAAATTCATCAAATTCTACACTTAAAATGAATCCATCTTGTGGTATGTAAATTATTATTTTAAAACAGTTTTTAAAAAAAATTTTTTTCAACGTTTTTATTTATTTGTGGGACAGAGAGAGACAGAGCATGAACGGGGGAGGGGCAGAGAGAGAGGGAGACACAGAATCGGAAACAAGCTCCAGGCTCTGAGCCATCAGCCCAGAGCCTGACGCGGGGCTCGAACCCACGGACCGCGAGATCGTGACCTGGCTGAAGTCGGACGCTTAACCGACTGCGCCACCCAGGCGCCCCAAAACAGTTTTTTAAAAGAGGGTCAGGTTTCCAAATTAGCAGAAGAAACACAACACACCTAAATACACAAACATAAAACAAAAGAAAATACCATAAAGGAAACGGTGGAAGAAGGAAGGGGAGGAAGAGGTGGAAGAGAGAAGGAAAAGGAGGAATAGAAAAATGGGTGGTGACAACAGAATTAAAAACAAAATGCATAACATAAAATAAGGTCAAGCTAAGACATGGCCATCTCCCTGTAGTATAAATGGGACAGCTGTATTTCAGGGAAGCTTTAAGTTGAAAGATGCATGGACTCGTTGTAAGATTAATTCCTGATTTGCTTAACCAAAAACACAGAAAATTAACAGGATGTAGAATGGCTGTGTAGACTATGACTGGCTTCCCTTGGCCCCCTAACACCACAGCGGGACTGTAATTTCCAGTGATGCTGCCCAGGGGCCTAAGTCCCAGCCAGAACCAAGAAGCTCAGTTTCTGCTGCTCCACAGGGACCTAGAGGAAAAATGTGCATAAACATTCAGGGCCCTTGACAAAAAATATTTACAGACATCCTAGTCTTTCCAGCCCTTGAGTCAAACCCAGCCTTGACAAGGCCACACTCTAATCCAGTAACATTTTATTAAAAAGCAAATTGGTGCCATCCTCTGGGGCGCCTGGGTGGCTCAGTCAGTTAAGCATCCAACTTCAGCTCAAGTCATGATCTCACTATTCGTGGGTTTGAGCCCACATCAGGCACTGTGCTGACAGCGCAGAGCCTGTTTGGGATCCTCTGTGTCCCTCTCTCTGCCCCTTCCCTACTCCTGCTCTCCCCCTCTCTCTCTCTCTCTCAAAAATAAATAAACATTTTTTTCAAGTGGATACTTCTCTGGGGTTCCTGGGTGGCCCAGTCAGTTAAGTGTCTGACTCTTGGTTTTGGCTCAGGTCATGATCTCATGGTTCGTGGATTAGAGCCCTACACTGTCAGCAAGGAGCCTGCTTGGGATTCTCTCTGTTCCATCTCTCCGCCTCTCCCGTGCTCACACACTCTCTCTCTCTCTCAAAATAAACAAATAATTTTTTTTTAAGGCAAGTATGTACCTGCCTAGGTGGCTATGAACAATACTCCTGGTCCAGCGGCCCAGAAACGCCATCATCCTGCAAAGTTAATTTCACCTCTCCTAGCAGATGCTGTCCGTACCCTGCTCATAATCCCTCAGTGCTCCTCATTTGCGTACTGGCCAGGGTTTCTACCACAAGCACCTGTTCCTGTGCCTAAGGGCTTTCTCTGGCTGCAGGAAAAAGGGGCAGGGCTGGGAGCAGCCGTGTAGGTGGTGAATGGGATTGGAGCAGTAAATACCCCGGGTCCTTCCCCAGGGAGATAATGCAGAGGAAGGTGTGACACCATCTTCCAGAGGTCCCCAGTGGAACTGAGCGGTGATCTGCTAATTCCTGCCCCTGTATTGGCTGTCTTCCCTCTTCTCACTTCCACATTCCCTTTCTGGTATCTTCTGGAATTACCTCCTGAGGAATCCCCACTCTAAGACAACTATCTTTCTTTTTTAAGACTCCAGATAGGATGGCAATGTCAAGTCCAACTATATGTTATTCCTAAGACACATCTAAACCAAAATTCCTCAAAAAAGATTGGGAGTAGAAGATGCACAAAACATTCCAGGTAAAAACAAACAAATCTTAAATCTGAACAATGTGAGTGAGCCCACAAATGAAATCTCAACCAAGTCACAAACAGTGGAAACACTTCAGTGGGGGAGGCGGGAAAGGAGAATTAGCGTTTCATGGGGATGGAGTTTCCGTTAGGGAAGGTGAAAAATGTTCTGGAGACAGATGGTGGGGATGATTGCACAACCATGTGAATGTATGTCATGCCACAGAACTGTACGCTTAAAACTGTTAAAATGGAGGGGCGCCTGGGTGGCTCAGTTGGTTAAGCAACTGACTTCAGCTCAGGTCATGATCTCACAGTTCATGGGTTTGAGCCCCGCATCGGGCTCTGTTGCTGACAGCTCAGAGCCTGGAGCCTGCTTCAGATTTTGTGTCTCCCTCTCTCTCTGCCCCTCCCCCACTCTCTCTCTCTCTCTCTCTCTCTCTCTCTCTCTCTCTCCCAAAAATAAATAAACATTAAAAAAAAACTGTTAAAATGGTAAATGTTGTGTTATGTATATTTTACCACAGGGGGTGCAGGGAAAACACCTCTGATAGCATATTCTACTTACAAAGCAATAAAGCTAGAAATTAAGAGAAGTACACAGGATACACTGAATAATAAATACACCGCACCTGAAAAAGTACTGAATCTCATCTTAAACAATTTGAGGAGCAAAGAAAAAATCCAAATTAAAATTTTAGGAGCACTGACGAAAAAAGATTAGAACCTATAGGATAAAACAAAAGCAATGTTCAATGGGGAGAAACATCAAAACCAAAAATAATGTATATTATTAAACAAGAACGAATAAAAATAAGTTAGAAAAACTTCCAAAAGTTTTACTAAAAATAATAAAAGAAAGGAAATCAAAGGTAAGGAACAAGTTGATATAAAAGCAGAAATTACTCATTTACAAACATAAAAATGTTATGACTAGTGAAAAAATCCAAGAGCTGGCTCTTTAAGGGAAAAAAGAATAAAATGTATATACCATTAACTAATCTAATAAAGAAACAAGAAAGCAGAAGAGGTACAAAATATCAAGGGATGATGAGGAAATAATGAAAGAGCTAACTCAAAGAATCATAAAAAAGACTTTCATTTCATGTCAAGTCTAAGACTGGTAAGTAGGTCATTTCCTAGGAAAACATCACAGCTGACCCAGGAAGAAGTAAGAGCCCAAACGCACTAATTTTTTATAGATTTTTGATAAATTTTTTAATAAAAAATTATATAAAATTTTTTATAAATTTTTTTATTTGCTGTAATGCTTTTACATCACAAGTGTAACCATACACAACTAAAACTCAAAGAGCTAGCCACCCAAAATGTGGAAGACCCAGATGGTTTCACAAAGGAAAATTACCAAATCTTCACAGACTAGACAACTCTAATGCTACTTCAAAACTCTTCAGTCTTAAAAGATTATTTCCACCTTCTTTTTACAAAAGCCAGCAAAACTTTGATACCAAAATATGACAAAGATAGCATAATAAAAAAAAAAAAATACAGAGTAAATCGCGCTTATGAATAGTAATGCAAAAATCCTGAATAAAATATCAGCACTTAGAATCTGGCAGCACACTAAAAGAATAATATACCAAGATTTAAAATGCAAAGATAGTCCAACATTAGGGACTCACTGGAGTCATATGTCAACGAAGAAAAATGATATAATCATCTTCAAAGATACTGGTAAAGGTATCGGCTAAAAAAATAACATTCAGCCTTGGTTGAAAAAATAAAGTCTTTATTAAAATATAAGGAAATAGATACATCTTTGATATGATTTTTAAAACACATATGTAAAGAAAAAGTCATCATCATGTATAATAGTGAATTACTAAATCATTCCCACTAAAGTCGGGAATGAAATAAGATACTCACTGCAACTACCACTATTTAGCATTGTTCTGGATGCTTAGCAAGCCATGAAAATGTGGTAGTCAAAATTGGAAAGGGGAAGGCAAAATAATGATTAATTTTTACATTATGGGATTTTTATATAGTATCTATGAAACTCAAGAGGATCAACTAAAAAGCTATAAGAAAAAAAAGAGAACTCAGAAAAGTGAGTATTTACATTTTATATACAAATAACAATAGCTTTCTGTATACAGATATCCCAGTGAGAACACATAATGGAAGAAACGTCTCATTTATAAATAGAAATTCTAAAAGATAAAATACTCCAGAATAAACCTTATAATGTGCAGAATCCGTAAAAAGAAAACTTTAGGGCACCACTGAGGAACATGAAAGAAAACTCAAATGAATGGGAAGATAACCCTGTTCTTGGAAGGAAGGCTGAGTATTGTAAAGACCTCACTTTACCCCAAATAAACCCATAAATTTCATATAATCTCAATAATATACCAATTGAATTTCTTGAATGAATAAAGCCCATTCCTGGGAACTATAAAGCTGGGATAATTAAAATAATTCGGTGCAGGTGTATAAAACAGACAAAAGAATAGCAAGTCTAGAAATAAACCTAAATACCTATGGAAATGGGGCACCTGGGTGGCTCAGTCGGTTGGGTGTCTGACTTCAACTCAGGTCATAATCTCTCATCGTGGGTTCGAGCCCCTCGTCGGGCTCTGTGCTGACAGGTCAGAGCCTGGAGCCTGCTTCGGATTCTGTGTCTCCCTCTCTCTCTGCCCCTCCCCAAATCATGCTCTGTCTCTGTCTCTCAAAAATGAATAAACATTAAAAAAATAAAATAAAATAAAAAATAAATACCTATGGAAATGGATTATATGACAAAGGTTACATTTTAATCAGTGGATAAAATAGAATCTTTTCAATAAAAAGTAGAATGACAACTAACTAGCCATCCAGGAAAACAGAAACAAAAACTCACTTCTTACCCCAAAATAAATGTTAAATAGGTCAAACATTTAAACATGTAAAACAAAGAAAAAATGGTAGGAGAAACACAAGATCATTTTTTTATTGTTTTTTTGGAATAGAAAAGGTCACTTGAGTCATGATATAAAACCCAAAGCCATGGAGAAAAATTGTAAATTTTTTTTAATTTATAATTTGATTCCATAAAAGTAATATGTCTGCACAATAGGCACCATAAACAGTAAACAAACAAAAACCGGGGGGAAAAAAAGTATTTTTGCCACATGATACAGGGCCAGTTCTGTCCAAAACAAGAAGTTTTTTATGAGTTAAGGAGAAAAGCTTTACAATAAATAAATGGGCATGAAATATGCAATGTGGTTCACAGCATTAGAAAAAAATGCCTTTTAAAAATATACTGAATATGACTCATAATTATGGAAATGTAAATTAAACTATTAAAAAACATACCATTATTTTAACTTATCAGATAGGCAAAAGCCAAAATTTGCCTATGGACATGGGGGAAACCCCCATCCTCAAAAACTATCAGCAACAGGTAAATTAGTAGAAACTCCGTACCATCTCCAAAAAATTCCCATGTATATAATCTTGGTCTAGCTGCCATTCTAGAAACATATTCAAGAATTTATTCTAGCTAGCAGTGTATTCATATATGTGCTAAACACATGTACAGAGGTAGCCACTGAAGCTTTCTTTCTAACAGCAAAAACTAGAAACAACCTAAATGTCTCTCAGTATGGAAGTAGCTAAGGAAAAAAAAGGTAAAGTGTATACCTATAATGTAGGTAGCCTTTACAAAAGCATAAGGTATTTCCTGGTGTGCTATATAAAACTATTGCCAATATATACTGAGTTTAAAAGAAAAAAGCTAGGTCCAGAACAGTGTATATTGTACATCCCATCTGTTCATAAAATGGCTATATCAATACAGCATATCTCTGGAAGGCATCAGAAGCAACTAGAAAGGATGATGGATTCTAGGAAGGGGAGCTTGGTCCTGAAGGTCAAGTATGAAGGGAGACTTATTTTTCATTGCATATGTTCTTAGGCTGTGTGAGTTTTTTACTGCATGCTCATGTGACTCTGAAAAAGTAAACACTTCAAGAAAATAAATAACAAAAAGTAAACCTCCTTGAACAATCCAAAAAGGAAATCAGGAAAACAATTTCATTTACAACAGCCCCAAAACAAAACAAAACAAACAAATGAACTAAAACCAAAAAGCAGAAAACACCTTAGGAATAAATTTAACCAAAAAGGTAGAAGATTTGTACACTGAAAACAACAAAACATTGCTGAGAGAAATTAAAGAAGACGCAAATAAATTGAAAGACCTCATGTGTTTCTGAATCTGAAAACTTAAGATGTCAATACTACCCAATGAAACCTACAGATTCAATCTTTATCAAAATCCCAGGGTGCCTGGATGGCTCAGTCAGTTAAGCGTCTGACTTCATCTCAGGTCATGGTCTCCAGTTTGAGAGTTCGAGCCACATGTTGGGCTCTGTGCTGACAGCTCAGAGCTTTGAGCCTGCTTCAGATTCTGTGTCGCCCTCTCTCTCTGCCCCTCCCCCGCTTGCGCGCGCGCGCGCGCGCGCGCTCTCTCTCTCTCTCTCTCTCACTCTCTCTCAAAAATAAATAAACATTACAAAAAAAATCTTTTAAGCCCAGTGATGTTTTCTGCTGAAATAGAAAATTCCACCCTAAAATTTGTATAGAATTTTAAAAGACCCTGAATAGCCAAAACAATCTTGAAAAAGAACAAAGTGGAAGGTCTCAAATTTCCTGATTTCAAAACTTACCACAAAGCTACAGAAATTGAAACAGTGAGGTACTGACATACAGACAGGCTTACGGGCCAATAAGAAATAGGAAATCCAAAACTAAATTCTCACATATGTGGTCAAATGACTTTTCATAAGGGTGCCAATACCATTAAATGGGGTAAAAGACAATCTTTTCAACAGATTGTGTTAGGTAAACTGGATGTCCACATGGAAAAAATTGACCCTTACTTAACACCCTATACAAAAATTACCTAAAATGGATTAAAGACCAAAGTGTAAGAATTAAACCTGTAAAACTTTTAGAAGAAAATATTGGGGAAAATTTTCATGACGTTGGATTTGGCAAGGATTTCCTGAATATGACACCAAAAGCACTAGAAACAGAAGCAAAAATAAACAAATTGCACTAGAACAAAATTAAGATTCCTGTGCCTCAAAGGACATAGTCAACAGAGTGAAAAGGCAACCTAAAGAATGGGAGAAAATATTTGCAAGTCATATGTCGGATAAGGGGTTAATATTTAGAATATATAATGAACTCTTACAACTCAACAACAAACAACTCAATTTTTAATTTTTTTTTTCAACGTTTATTTATTTTTGGGACAGAGAGAGACAGAGCATGAACGGGGGAGGGGCAGAGAGAGAGGGAGACACAGAATCGGAAACAGGCTCCAGGCTCTGAGCCATCAGCCCAGAGCCCGACGCGGGGCTCGAACCCACGGACCGCGAGATCGTGACCTGGCTGAAGTCGGACGCTTAACCGACTGCGCCACCCAGGCGCCCCAACAACTCAATTTTTAAAATGGACAAAGGATAAGGTGCTTGACTGGCTCAGTCGGTTAAGTGTCTAACTTCAGCTCAGGTCATGATCTCACAGTTCGCGAGTTTGAGCTCCGCATCAGGCTCTCTGCCGTCAGTATGAAGCCTGCTTCAGATCTTCTGTCCCCCTCTCTTTCTGCCCCTCCCCTGCTCGCTCTCTTTCTCTCCCTCTCTCAAAAATAAATAAAATAAACATTTTTAAAAAGTGGACAGGGGCGCCTGGGTGGCGCAGTCGGTTAAGCGTCCGACTTCGGCCAGGTCACGATCTCGCGGTCCGGGAGTTCGAGCCCCGCGTCAGGCTCTGGGCTGATGGCTCAGAGCCTGGAGCCTGTTTCCGATTCTGTGTCTCCCTCTCTCTCTGCCCCTCCCCCGTTCATGCTCTGTCTCTCTCTGTCCCAAAAATAAATAAATGTTGAAAAAAAAAATTTTTTTTTAAAAAGTGGACAAAGGACTTGTATGGACATTTCTGCAAAGATGACATATGAATGGCCAGCAACCATCTGGAAAGGTGCTCAACATCACTAATCATTGGAAAATACAATGGTCGTTCCTCAAAAAAATAAAAATAGAATTATCATATGACCCTGCAATTCCACTTCTGTGTATATATCCAAAAGAACTGAAAACAGAATCTCAAAGACATATCTGCCCACCTATGTTCCCAGTAGCACTACTCACACTAGCCAAGAAGTAAAAGCAAACCTCAAGTCCACCAACAGATGAATGATAAACAAAATATGGTGCAGGCAGATTCAGTGGAATACTATTCCATCTTTATTTTTTGTACCAACCCACCCACCTCCCCTCTGGTAGCCGTCAGTTTGTTCTCTATAGTTAGGAGGGCTTTTTTCTTGGTTTGCCTCTCTCCCTCTCTCTTTTTTTTCCCTTTGCTCATTCCTTTTGGTTCTTAAATTCCACATTGGAGTGAAATCATATGGTATTTGTCTTTCTCTGACTGGCTTATTTCACTTGGCATTATACTCCTTAGCTCCATCCATGTCGTTGTGAATGGCAAGATTTTTATGGCTGAGTAATATTCCACTGTATATATATTGTACCTCTTCATCCATTCATTAGTTGATGGACACTTGGGCTGTTTCTATAATTCAACCATCGTAGATAATGCTGCCATAAATCAATCTTTAACAAGAAGGCAATTCTGATACATGTTATAAAAAACATGGGAAAGCCTTGAGGACATTATGCTAAGTAAAAGAAACCAGTCACAAAAGGACAAATACTGTATAATTCCACTTATATGAGGCACTTGGGACACTTAGTCCCAAATTCATAGGGACAGAATGTAGAATGGTGGTTGCCAGGAGCTGGGGGAAGGCGGAAATGGGGATTTGTTTTATGGGTAGACTTGAAGTTTCACAAGATGTAAAAGTTCTGGAGATCTGTTGCACAGCAACGTGCATATACTTAACACGATTAAATATACACTCAGAAGTGGTTAAAATGGTAAATTTTGTGTATGCACTTTTTACCATGGTAAAAAAAAAAAAGAAGAAAAAAGGAAAAGAAAAGAAAAGAAAGGAAAAGAAAGGAAAGAGAAAGAAAAGAAAAGAAAAGAAAAGAAAAGAAAAGAAAAGAAAAGAAAGAAAAGAAAAGAAAAGAAAAGAAAAGAAAAGAAAAGAAAAGAAAAGAAAAGAAAAGAAAAGAAAAGAAAAGAAAAAGAAAGGAAAGAAGTTTTAAAAAGTTGACCTTGGGACACCTGGCTGGCTCAGTCAGTGGAGCATGAGATCCTTCTTCTTCAGGTTGTGGGTTCAGGCCCCATGCTGGGTATAGAGATTACTTAAAAATAAAATCCTTAAAAAGTAAAAAATAAAGGGGCACCTGGGTGGCTCAGTCAGTTGAGCATCCGACTTCGCGCTCAGGTCATGATCTCACAGGTCACTAGTTCGAGCCCCGCATCAGGCTCTGTGCTGACAGCTCAGAGCCTGGAGCCTGCTTCAGATTCTGTGTCTCCTCTTTCTACCCCTCTCTTGCTCTCTCTCTCAAAAATAAACATTTAAAAAATAAAAAATAAGTTAATCTTTAGATCCAAGGGTGTTCCAGGCCATTCTGTTCCTAGGTCCAGTGAGGTATCGTTTTTTTGTCATCATTAACATCATCACCATTTCTGAACACTTACTAAGTATACATTGCCTCATTTAATCCTCAAAATTGCCCCGTGAGGTTGTTGTACTGAGGTTATTTCACAGGCAACTGAAATTCAAGCGAGTTAAGTAATTTGCCCAAGGTCACTATTTTGCAGAGCTTAGACCTGACTCCAAGTCTGTCTTAATCCCAATCTTACATTGCATTCAACTAACCACTCCTGTTTGACCACTACCCTTTATTCTGCCTCCCAGGAATTGGGATGTAGAGGTGGAGTGGGAGACGGCAAAGGCCCCCCAGGGACTCTGTGGTTGTTTTTGTTTTTCAGGGACTTTCACTTTCATGGTCCCGCTGCACCTTCACCCTGCCTAGCCATGAGAGGTTTCAGGTGAATTAAATCAGACACGTGTGGCAGCCCTACAGAGGTAGACGAAGGTTTTATTGTATTAGTCATTTTTCCTGTCATCTTGAATTAGTGTCATATTAGCTTAATGCAATACTAACATGATACAGAAATGTTAGCATATTACAGACTACTCCATGTGTCAACTAAGAACTTTATCATATTACTCTGCCACTGATATTTCAAAGAAGGGGGAAATGTGGGTGTGCCCATAAAACAGAGCCAGTTCATGCCTAATGCAAGCAAAACCCTCCAAGTGGACCTCGAATTGGAGAAAGGGGCGAGGGAGTGTGCTAAGACATCTGATTCCAAAACCTTTAATCCAATGGATATTAAAGAAAAGCTAACATAGATGCCTTCTGATAATGTAACAGGATAAATCCCTTGTGAACTGAGACTTCCAACCTGGTGCCTTTTTCGCCTAATTATTGACAAACACCAGACTTGAAGGGAACTGATGGGCAAGGGAATCTCTACTTCGAACCACAAAAGTCGGATCTTCACTTTTCAGATGAAGTCTAAACCTCCACTCTACATGACTAACACCTTGCTGCTGGATAAATGGCCAGGCTTCTCATCTTGGGATAAACCAACCCTTAGGCAGTCCACCATTGATTTTCAGGGAGTGATTACATCTCCTGAATTGTACATAAAATAGTGTGTGCAAGTGGTTTTCTTTTCTTGGAAAATGTCTGCAGATTCTTAAAGGTGACCCCCAAATAGTTAGGCACCTCTGCATTAAAGGAAGATTGGGAAACATCAAGGTGGAATAAGACAAGAAATAGCTGGAAAACCTGGGGTCCAGTACAACTCTGTCCTTGACTTGCTACATGACACTGAATCACATCTGCCTCTGTTACTTCATCCAGGTAATGGGCATAATCATACCTGCCTCATGTACTCCACAAGGTTTGGGTATGGATTAATGAGATGATGTATCAGAAGGAACATCCAAAAGGATAAATCTCTTTTTAAAAAGTAAGCTATTAATACTTCCTTTAAAAATTATCATCAGGGCACCTGGGTGGTTCAGTCAGTGGGGCGTCCAACTTAGGCTCAGGTCATGGTCTCACAGCTCGTGAGTTCAAGCCCGGCTTTAGGCTCTCTGCCGTCAGTGTAGAGCCCGCTTTGGATCCTCTGTCTCCCTCTCTCTCTCTGCCCCTCCCCTGCTTGTGCTCTCCCAAAAACAAAAATAGTATTTTTTTTTTAAAAAAAGTCTCATCAGCTTTCAATGGGAAGAAAGTTACAGAGACACCCGCACACATCGCCGTGATCAGGACTCCTGTATTCACTACTTGGTCCTCTGAGAACAGTATCAACTATATTTCTACAAGGGCTTTCTTGTTTCTTTCATGGAAACAAGTCTTTGGGTTCCTCCACCTGTGAGGACATAGAGACTTCATTGAACCAGCTCCTGATGGAATAATCCAAGATCACCTGCCCCCCAAAAATCAGCAACTTTGGCCAAAAGAGATCAAGCCAATTTCTTAATTTCTCAAAGTGAGTCCAAGTCTCCGTGTCCAAACCAGGGGAAGGATGCCGAACACAGGGCCGTACAGCTCTACTATAAATGTTCCCCTTAATTAAAAATCTATTAGCAAATTTCCTGATAGGCCAATGGTATTTACAAATATAAACGAATAGCTATTTATTAGAATGTTTATTCTAAGGCCTTAAAATGAGTTTTTCCTTGTAGTGTGATAATTGTTCAGATGGCTTCCTGCTGATTTAATTACTTCAATTAACAAGGATTCTCCGAGACTAGTTTCCCTTAGCTTTGGATTTTCTATGTTGTTATCACCGGGGCCTCATTTTTTGTAGCTTAAGGGCCAAGCTTGTATTTATGCCACCTACCCCTAAGTTCCAACATTAAAGAAGCACAGTAGGAAGAGGGAGGAAGAATAACCAAGCCTGTGTACTCATTTCCCAGGCCCTCCTTCGCACACAAAGAGGCTGCTGATGGCTGCACAGCATGAGTCTCTTCTGGTTCAGGAGGTGGGGCCAGCTGTGTTTAACTGCCCATATTTTCACCTCTTGCCACCTTGCCACCAACGACATAGTCTAAAGGGGTAAATGAAATCTGGTGGAGAGATAGATGGCCACGTGAAAGAGCAGGATCTGTGCCAGATGATTGGGATGTGGTGGCTTTAAAAGATGTCCACTGACTCTTCAACACACCTCCCTCCAAAAGGTGGCCCATGACTCCCCTCCCTTTGAGTGTGGGTTGGGCTAAGTGACTCCTCTAACAAATAGAGTATGGCAAAAGTGACAGTGGGTGATGAGGTGATGGAAGGCGTCAAGCTTTCCCCTTGCTCTCTCTTAGATCACTTGTTCTAGATGAAGTTACTTCCCTTGTCATGAGCAAGTCTACAGAAAGGCCCATCTGGTGAGGAACGGAGGCCTCCTGCCAGCAGCCATGTGAGTGAAGTACCTTGAAAGTGAATCCTCCAGCTTCAATCCAGCCTTCAGATGAGAGCCTGGCCAACAGCCCAGCTGCTACCCCACGAGAAACCCTGAGCCAGAACTATCCCTTGCGTTCATCAGCAAACATGTACTAAGCTCCAGCTCTGTGCTGGGCAGTGTTCTAGGTTCCAGGAATACAGCAGTGATAAATCAGGGAGAGTGTCTGCTTTCATGACAACAGCATTTTTACAGAGTAAACTAATGAACAGATAAAAACAAACAGGATCATTTTAGAGGGTGATAAGCATTGTAAAGGAAATGAGAGAGGGTGATAGGATAGGAAATGCCCTAGTGTAGGACTGGTCTATGTGGGGAGGCCAGCAGAAGCCTCTCTGAGGGGTGACATCTGAACTGAGATTTGAAGAGATAAAAGACTGAGGAAAGAATGTTCTGGATAGAGGAATCAGCAAGGGCAACGTTGCTGAGGGAAGAAAGAGTTTAGGAGCTTGGGAATCAGAATGTTGGCACTCTGTGGTGAATGTGGAGACAGGGTCCAAAAAAAGTGCTAGAAAACACCAGAGCATGCAGGGCCTTGGAAGCCAGTGGAAGGGGTAGCTGTGATTCCAAGGGAAATGAGAAGTCAACAGAGGGTTTGAAGCTGGGGAATGAGCTTTAAAAGATCACTCTTGCTGCTATATAGGAAAACGTCATGGATGGGGTGGGACATGAAGCCCTGAGACCATTAGCCTATGTGGTTCCCTCAAGAGGTGAAAGGCCACAGCTGGCCTGGGGTGAAAGTGGGAAAGATGAAGACAAGACACAGATTTGAGTGAAGTTTTTGTGTAGAATGGATATGAATGTTGAGCACTTGAACTTTGGGGGTGACAGAAAACATGGAATCAAAGATGGCTCTGGTTTGGGGCTTGAGCAGCCAGGAGGAGAGGAGCTGGTGACTGAATATCCTGACAATTCAGGTGGAAACAGGTTTCAATCCTCCCTGTGTGATTCGGGCCTCAGCCGGTCACACTCTGTGGTCAACAAGCCCAGGCTGATGGGTGAAACTTTCCTGTGGACCCTGGAAGGCTGCTTTATAATTTGTGAAAAGTGCATTAACATACATTACTTATGTGAAACCCACATTTCTATGAGGAATCCAGATGAACGTTTACATCTCCATTTTACAGGATGAGAAAAATTGATGCTCAGAGAAGTTATGTGATTTGCATAATACCGCCAGTTAGAAAGAAGCCACACAGGGCTTCTTAAAGGCGGAGCAAGTGGCATTTTGGACATTTCTTTGTGCTGAACTCTTTCTTGCATGTTCAGCATCCTTGGGTCATGCCCACTAAACCCCAGCGGGGACCCCTTCTCATCCATCCATCCACCCACCCAATCATTGCGAAGACCAGGTGCATTTCCACACTCGCCTCCTGGGGGCAGCACCTCACACATATCAGGTTAATCCCCTCCCCTCTACACACGTGTGAGCATACACACACACACACACACACACACACACACACACACACACACCTTCAAAATAATAATAAAAAAATAATCCAGCTTCCCCTGGATGAACAACTAAGTTGTTCACGGGGCTTCTCCCTCTGTGCCACACACTTGCTGAGAATACAGAGATGGCTCACATTTGTGCCTCACCTGGATGACTTCTCAGTCAGGTAAGGAGTTCATGCTCCCTGCAATATCTAGTGGAAAAAAATTAAGAAGGTTTCCCAGGCCTGATCTCATGCAAAATCTCCAATATGAAAACATGAATTCCTTCCTGCTGGTGATAAACAAATATCAGGAGTCTGAATATACAAACACACCATACAGAAAAGGATTCTGGAACCTCGGGCAAAATATTATAATATTTTCATGGGCTGCCCAAATTCCGAGCATTAGATTTGATGAACAGCTTTATTGAATTTTGTGGATAAATATTTAAAGCCTTCAAGGGCTTGTGTAAATCACACCTAGGCAGACACATTTGCGCACAGCGCCATCTGCTGGCAGTGACTGTTGTGCCGGGAAATGAACTGGTAGCTGGGCCTCCATGGAAAATTCAAGCAGGTCCAGGAGACGCAGGCTAATCGCGGCTGGTCCCAGAACCCAGACCTTATGCAAACCAACCCCGAAGCGTCGACTCTCGGGAGCCTCGAGGCATCCAAGAGCAAAGATTATCAAAAGCAGTATTAGATGAAGGAAGCAAAAGGAAGGAGGGGATATAAAGGAGATGCAAGAATTTCTTGGTTTCAGAAGAATTTTGGAAACATAGTGCCCTCCAGAGGTCATACAACCCTTCCCCTTGAACCAGGCAAAAAGGAACCTGGAACCTTCAGAATAGGTGGGAGAGTTCACAGTCCCCACCCAGGGTAAAATCTCCAGGGTCCTTTGTTCCATTCATTCCCTGACACTTCTCACAAAGAGGATTATCGCACCTATCTTTGAAAAGCACGTCCTGAAAACATATTTAATGGCATGGGAAGTGTTCATGCAGATTGCATGGAGAAAATTCACAATGGAATGTGTGTGTATTTGTGTGTGTGTGTGTGTGTGTGTGTGTGTGTGTATGAACAGAAGGATATGCACCAAAATATTAGCAATGATTTTCTCTAATGGTGAGAATGGGGTGCTTGAAAAATTTTTTCTTCCTTGTGGTTTTCTGAATTTTCCAAATTTTCTGTCATGAACCTGTATCACACTTTTGCTAAGAAGAAAAAAGAAACCTTAAGAAAAATATTATGACCCCAAGAATAAATTCCTCCCTTCCTGCCTCCAGCTGTATTGCATGCTCATTTCCTCTGGTTTTACCCTCATAGTAAGTGGATGAAAGTCATTATTACTAATTATGATAAGAAGAACTCACAGTTGAGCATTTACTACTAAAGGTAGTACATGGAAAGCACCTAGCTGAGGGTCTGGCACATAGTCAAAACTGAGTTAATGTGAGTTGTTATTATTATTATCATTATCATCATCATTAGCCTTCCCTAAAATATATAGAACACTGACCTCAAAAAGCTCACAGTTTAAATGGAGAGATAAAAACAACACATAGAGAGTAACTAATAATATAAGAAAGGAAGTGACATGGTCAATCAAACAGGAAGTGATACCCTCAAGCTTCAGTTCTAGAGGCAGTTTCTTTTGGTTGTAAGAAAGAGAGAGTCACTCAATCTAGCTCAACTGAGGAACCGTCTCAGAAATATCTCATGGGAACCCAAGAGTAAAGACCAGGCACAGCTGGGTCCCATAGGAACTGAAAATGAGAAACCAGGAGGAATCAAGACTCCTCCCCTTACTTCACCTTCTCTCCATTCTATACCCCACTCTCTTACCAAGCTGTGTTTTCTGTGGTTACAGAACTTGTAATAGCCACTCCCAAACTATCACCCCCCTTTTCTCTCCTGTGCACAATAGCTAACCTGCTCAGTTTCTGTCTCATTTAGAATTCCTGAGTGGAGAATTGCATTGACCCAAACTCATGTTTCCACACTACACCACCCAAATCAGTTATCACTGGCCAGCCAATGGGTGAATTACCCTTGGATCAGGTACCCACCGTTACTAAAATTAACTTGGTAAGAGGAATTGGATCACATAGTACAAATATGCCACTGCCAGCATCTATCTGGGGTTAGAGGTAAGGGTATGGGCAGAGAAAGCAGAGACTGACATTTCTAGAACAGTGCTCACTTGCTTCCATTTGTTTTTGCAAGCTTTCCTTCCTATCCGTCCTCATGGACCTATTTTGTGTTTGATGCTTGAATAGTAATGGGAAAGTCTTTTGTTACAGATTGGATTTCCCAAGAAGTGGATTCTGGGGTGGAGGTTAAGGTATGGGGGGGCACTGATTAGGAAGTACTCTTGGGGTCAACACCAGAGAAAAGAAAGGAAAGAAGAAAGTTTGGTACAGGGAGAGGTCAAGCTGTGATGATAT
Organism: Herpailurus yagouaroundi; assembly: GCF_014898765.1. Lineage (NCBI taxonomy): Eukaryota > Metazoa > Chordata > Mammalia > Carnivora > Felidae > Herpailurus > Herpailurus yagouaroundi. The sequence continues at coordinate 6,835,328 of NW_024412421.1, forward strand.
TTCAAAATAAATTTTGGCAATCCTATAGAGTCTTAAAGACGGGTCCCTACTTGGGGCAAGAAGGACTTTTTACCTCCAATTTTGAACAGTCACACCCCCAGACAAGTTGACCCATAAGAAATGCTGTTGATACGACAGGCCCCTTGGATCTTCATAGATTTTTCTCTCTTACCCTCTAGAGTACACTTGCCAGAGTAAGGCCTCTAATTTGCTAGCCACTTCTTGCAAAGCTAGTCGGATTGTCATGGCATTATCCATATAGTAGACTAGTATGATATTATGTGGAATGTCCAGACAGCCCAGATCTATTCAGAGTATATTCTGATAGAAGAGAGAGAGTTAACATAGTCCTGGAACAAAACTGTAAATGTATACTGTTGACCATTCCATGTGAATGCAGGTTGTTTCTAATCTTCTGATCTGATAGGGAATGAAAAGGGCACATTTGCCAGATCAGTGACCACATCCTATGCACCTGTGTGTATTAGCCATGTCTTTTCTGTATTCTGATGTTGTGACATCTGAGCCCTTGTTGACCCTGGAAGGACTGCTCCTCCCAGGGCTAGCCAACTCCTAGAGGCAGTAAAGAACCCGTCCACTAGCACACTTTTCAAATACAAACCAACCAGTCCAGTTGGCCACACTTTCAACCACCTCTTTTTTTGAGCCCTCACAGTCAGCCTCTATCATCCTAGCCTAATCACCCCAGGCCAGGTCCTTGGAGGCCACTGAAATCATTCAAACCAGCCAATCCCAAACCTATTTACCCTGCTTCACCCAATCCTTCCTGAAGAAACCACAGTAAAGGCTGTTGCCCCCGACTCCCTCTGTCTCCTGGCTGACAAATGGTGCCCCCCCCCCCACCCCAGACTCCAGGGTTTGGCATGCCTGCTCCTCTTGGGAACTGTGACTAACAATCTTTCCAATGGCAATCATCTCCTGATCTGCTGACCTTACTGAACCTCAAATTTTATGTTACTATACTGTATTTTTGAACACTGGCTTTATTAATCTGCTCTAGAAAAGAGACTACATCTGACATAGTAGCTGCACTGGGGGTTCTACTTAATCAAGGATACAGTAGTCCACTGTCATATTTCAGAATCCACCTAATTTTTGCAGGAAGCAGGCTAATACATTGAATGGAGATATGATGAGGACCCGCCTCTGCATTCTTTAGGTCATTAGACCAGCATTAATTTCTGTCATCCTCCTTGGGATGAGATATTGTCTTTAATTGACTACCTTTGCCTGGGTCAGGTACTGGGAGGCCAAGCCTTCCACTTGCCCTTCCCCACTATAACCCCTACCCTGTAGACCAAGGACTGAATGTGTGGATTAAACCAACTAGTATGTCTATCCCAGTTATATCTTTGAAAACCTGGGACAGGACAACTGGGTGAGTTGTCCACAGACCTCATAGACCATGAGCTAGACTACAGCCAAGGACTTCAAATCCATCTTCTATGCCCCTGCTCTAATAGAAGGGTCATAATAACGCTTTGGCCTCTAGGTGTCAATACCAGTTAGGATCCTGTGTCCAACAATCCTTGAAATGTTTGGGCATTAGCCTTTTCCCAGTGTAAGTAACTCCAATAAATGGCTACAGGTCCTTTTGGGGAAAGCCTGGAGGAATCATTAATGTGTATACTTAGGTTGCCAGGCTCTTCCTTGTGGAGAACTGGTCTCTCACTGGGTTTCAGGTTCCAAAACTTGTCTGGCAAAAATGAGCACCACCGTGTTGAGCCTTTTTATTAGAAGTGATTGCTCTCAGCCTCCTGATCATCCACCCTTGATCTCTTTTGATTGTGCACATTTAGTAGTACTTCTTTTAGCTGTTCATCTTTAGCCTCTAGACATGCATTTTTCCATTAAGCATCTTCATAATGCTCTGCAGGACACAGGGCCTTCCTGGTTGCCTCCCTGACCTTTCAATTCATCACAATGATTCTGTCCACCCGATGTTCAATGTCACCATGTGGCCTCTATTTCCCCAGCGTGCTAGCTTCCCCACTGCTGTCAGTAAGCCCAGTTGTGTCACGGTGTATCCTACAGTTAGCCGTGGCCTGCCAAGGAGCCCCATCAGACTTCCAAGGGACGCTAGTGTCCCTCTCACCCACACATTCCCTATTTCCTTACTAACTGTATCTCCCCCAAGCCTTTGCATGGCACACAATCATGTGCTGGGCTTTCTGGCCTTATTTGGAGCCTTTTAATCCATTTCCACCGCTTTTCCATGGGAATTCTGGCACTTCCGCCTCACTTATCACGGGCCATTTCTTTTTCCCATGCGTCTCAAAACATCGTAGCAGCAGGTCCGCATCATCCCCCGGGTCACCGCATCACCCCCCATTGACTCCTCAACAATTCCATCATCTGTGTAACTACTTTCTGCATTAAATCCCCTCACTCTAAATACTTAGAGGTGTTTCTGTTTTCCTGGCTAGACCCGAATAATCGATTCTCCATTCAACATCTCCAGATTAAAACTCCCTTAGGGGAGGAACCATCTGTTCTCCATCTTTGAGGCATCTAACCACGCACCTGATATTTAATCAGTTCTCAGTAGAAGTTTGATTAATTTACCGGACAATATTTACATAGAGGATAATTTCTCCAGCTACAAGTGTCTGCCATGTGTGTAGTGAAAGGTAAGCTTCAAAACGTATTGTGAAGCTTCATCCTTTGGAGAAAAAAAAAAAAAAAAGAATTAGAAATACTCCTGCCTTCAACTGAACAGAGCATTGTAAATTCCTTTCAAAGACAATGAACTGGCAAACCCTTCTTCCATTATAGCTGTGTTTATCTGGCTGTTTGAGTCATTAGCATTTCTTCAGAAAGCCAAAACTTCTGAAAATCAATTTCCAAAATCCCATAATAAAGTCACAGTTTCCCCTTCTCATCAGCTCCTGTCACTGTTGCATAATGTTTCCCTTTTTGCCATGAAATCTTGAGCTATAGAAAACTTTGGTCATTTCCTAATCCAATGACATGATTTTATAAGTGAAGAGGCAGAAAGAGTCAAGGAACACCAATGATTTGTTCAAAGTCACAAGGCTGTGACATAGCCAGAACCAAAGCATGGGTATCCCGCCTCCTTACAGTTTTCTTTCTACCAACCACCCCACCCACCTTCCTGGAATCACCCAGCATTGCAGCTCCATGAAACACCAAAGCCTTTTCTTCCAGGCCTCTGGAAGTCCAGTCTTTGTTGGCAGAGCTCTGTGAAAGGGCTCTTATATACTCAGTATACACTCATTGGGGGACTTCAATTACCAGACGTGCTAGACACTGGATATGAGGTGGTAAAAAGAAGGCATGGCAAATGGCGGTAATAGTATAAAGAAGGAGGACGAGGGGAAGGAAAAAAAAAGAAGGAAGAGGAGAAAGAGGAGGAGAAGGGGAAAGGGGTAGGGGAAGGAGGAGAAAAAGAAGAAGGAGGAGGAGGGGAGGGGGAGAAAAAAATAAGGAGAAGAAAAGATAGGTCCCCTGCTCTAATAGAGCTTCTGGATTAGAGTTTTTGTCTATAGAAGCATTTCAGAAGGTAAACCTTATAAAAAATCATTCTGAAACACAGAAAAGAAGGGTCAGTCTAATTCATGGATCAGCAAACTGTGAACCAAATCCAGCTTACAACCAGTTTTGTATAGCCCACAATTAAGAAGGTTTCTATGTCTTTAATGTTGTAACAGAAAGAGAGAGAGAAGGGTGTGGCACAGACCCTATGTGGCCCCCAAAGCATAAAATATTTACTCTCTTGTCCTTTAAAGTAAAAGCTAGCTGACTTCTGGTCTAACTTCAAAGAAGCAATAGGTATTTGTTGATTTTGCCTTCCCAGCATACATTTCCTTCCCCCATTCTCAGCCATGTCTTCTGGATGGAAGATGGCTCCAGCATGGAGTATGAATCCATACTTTAAGAAATTCTTCTTGCCTGTGGTAATGATTCAGGAATGGGTACATGGCACCATTCTGGCCAGTAACAGTCTCTATGGACTCTTGGAATCCACTGGGGGAAAGAAGCTATCTCGCTCTCCTTCCCTCAGGAGTTGACACTGGAAGGATGAAGCCACTAGGGTTGGTGAATGCAGACAGCTGATCTAAAAAAGGAAAGCAAATCAGTCCTGGTAACATTGTATTGCTTTTCCCCTTATTAGTTTATGTCATTTGCAACCTCAATAGTCTTCATAAGGTCTGAAAGAAATCATAGTAAATAATATCTATTCCCTTCATTGATCAAATTGTTTGTTATTCTGGAAGCTGCTAACTAACTCATAGACCAATGGAACTACAAGTTCTGGGGACTCTTTTCTTTATATTTACCTTTGTACACCATCCACAGCATAGCTCCAAAGGCTGCTGGCAGCTCAGAAGCTGAATCATTAGAACCCACTATTCTTTCATATTCTCTCTCAATCAATCAATCGATCAATCAATAAAACCCATTAGAACTCATCAACCAATTCCTGGTTCCAGTGAGTTTCACCTGGATCATCCCAGGAGCTTAAGTAATATTTGCAAAGGTCTGTGAAATGGGAACAATGATGAAGATTTGATTCAATCCTCCAAGCAGCATTTTAGCCCTATTTCCTCTCCTGGAAATTCATCCTGTTATTTGGTGGTTTTACTACCAGGAGTCTTTCCTTATTCACAAGATTTTGCCTTTCTTAATTTCATGCAATTTCAGAAAGTTAAAGCTAGAAAAGACATTAGCAGCCATTCACTCCTGAGTTTCCCAAAGTGTGGGACACATAACACAGATGAGTCTCAAATTAATTTCAGGTGTTGTACTAAACGCCAGATAATGGCATTAGATATTTCTGAAGTACATTGTATAAAGTTATATTCCCTTCTTAATTTTCTTTCCCTTTTCTGATTATAAAGAAATAGGATGTCATAGGTGGGTGGCTTTCTTTTTCTTTTTCTTTTTCTTTTTTTTCTTTAGTGACTTTCTAGACTTTTCCACAGAGATCCAACCTCAGACTCAGCCTTCAGCCGGCCACGGTACCCAACTGGAACTTCAGAGCATTGGTTTGTTTCCATATAATTATTTTTATACTTCCCTTGTATCTACTAGGAAAATACACTAGTTTTCCATTAATGGTCATAATATAAAGCTTCCTGTTAAGTAAAATTTTAATGTTTTATGTAAGGCTATTTAAAGGATATGTTAAATATACTGTCTAGATGCTCTACAAATATGGCAAAAGATGTAACATAAATAATTTGGGGAAAAAATAATTTGGATTTTGGAATCACTGATGTAATGCAACTCTCCCTTTGAGCTGAGTTAATCATACTCGTTGGTATCACTCTGTCATTGTAAGTCCATACAGACTCTCCTCTTGTTAAATTTTATTTCTAGATATCTTGCTCTTAATATGAACTCCTCTCCCATTCGCTTTCACCCCATGAGGACAACCACTTTATAATGTTTTTGGTAAATGTGCTCAGATTTGTTTGTGCCTCTGAAAAATAAATAGCAATTTTGAATAGCAATTTTTTTTTGCTAGATTCAGTTCTATTTTTTACTATTTTCACTCAATGCTGTTCTTATGATTTATTTACTTCCAGTTTTCCCCTAAATTAATCTAGTCCCTTGTTGATGGACATCTATGATGTTTCCTCTTCCTTTCCGCCTCTCAACAACACTATGATGAGCACTCTCATGAGTGTCTCCTGGTACACTCATATACCAGTATCTCTAAGGTTTTTACCAAATAGTGGGATTGCTGGATTGTACATTTTACTTCATACTGCTCAATTTTACTAATACTGCTAGTTTGTGCTTAAGAACAGCTGAATGTGTTTAAATATTCACAAGTAGAACATATAATTTGCCAATTCTCCACATCCTTGCCAACATTTTGGTATTATCCAAATAAATGTTTTAATGTTTACAAATTTTATGAGTGTAAACTGATCGCTCCTTGTTGTCTTAATCTGCATTTCTCTGATTTCAAATAAAGTTGAGTATCAGTTCACATACTTTACCATCTGGAAATTGCCTGTTCATAATCTTTTCCTATTCTTCTTTTGTGTCCCCCATCATTTTCTTGTGTATTAAAAAGAGCTCCTTGAGGCCTCTGGGTGGCTCAGTTGGTTGGAAATGATTCCGGCTCAGGTCACGATCTCAAGGTTGGTGGTTCTAGCCCCACGTCGAGCTCTCTGCTGACAGCTCAGAGCCTGGAGCCTGCTTTGGTTTCTGTGTCTCCCTCTCTCTCTGCCCCTCACCCACTTGTGCTCTGTCTCTGTCTCTCTCTGTCTCTCTCTCTCTCTCAAAAATAAATAAAATATTTTTTTAAAAAAGAGCTCCTTGTATATTCTAGATATTGACATTGCAAATATTATCTCTGTAACATGTAATAATGTGTAACTTCCAAACTAATAGGAGGAGATAAAATAATAAACTATCAATCCAAAAGAATATAAGAAAGGAGATAGAAATAAACATAAAACATGTATAACAAATAGAATTCACATAATAAGATAGATTTAAGCTCAAATATATCAATAATATAAGTGAAGCAATCATTTCAATTAAAAGACAAATAATTTCAACCAGATATTTTTAAATCACAAGGTGTTTACAATAAGATACCTAAAACATAAGGAGACAAAAAGTTACAAACAAAAGGGCAGAAAAAATATACTACATAAGCATTAAATTTTTTAAAGCTGATATAACTGTATTAATATCAGACAAAGACTTTAAGCAAAAGCCTTACCCTAATGATGAAAATTTCAGTTCATCCTGGAGATGTAGTAACAAGAGACAAATGTGTATCCCTAACAAGTATAGCCTTAAAACATATAGAGCAAAAATTGACAAGAGACAAAAGAGACAAGAGCACAATCATAGTGGGAGATTTCAGTGCTAGCTTACAGAACGAACAAACAAAAATCAGTAAAATTCTAGTATACTTTTAATGCAATTACAACACAATTGCAATGTTGTCTGTCTCAATGAATGCTATGCAAAACTGTGACTAAGGACTATAGAAAGCACATATTCTTTCCAAAACATATGAAATATTTACAAATATTTCTTTTTTTTTTTCCAACGTTTTTTATTTATTTTTTTGGGACAGAGAGAGACAGAGCATGAACGGGGGAGGGGCAGAGAGAGAGGGAGATACAGAATCGGAAACAGGCTCCAGGCTCCGAGCCATCAGCCCAGAGCCTGACGTGGGGCTCGAACTCACGGACCGCGAGATCGTGACCTGGCTGAAGTCGGACGCTTAACCGACTGCGCCACCCAGGCGCCCCGAAATATTTACAAATATTTCTGGTCCATAAAACAAGTCTCAAAAAATTTCTAACGATATCAAAAAAATTTAAGAGTGTTTTCTGACCCTACTACAATGAAGCAAGAAATCAATTACCAAACAGAAGCTTAAAATTTTCATAAGTTTGAACATTTAAAATACCCTTCTAAATAATCCATAGGTCAAAAAACTATGGCAATTCACATATATGTTAACAGAATGATAATAAACTGAACAGGTAATAAACTATGTATAGACATAAATATTTATGAGCTACAGATAAATCCGTGCTTTAAGAAAAATTTATACCTTTTTTAGAAAAAGATAAAGATGGACAATCAAAGAGCTAAACATGCCCACAAATGTATGGCCAACTAATCTTTGACAAAGCAGGAAAGAGTATCCAATGGAAAAAAGACAGTCTCTTTAACAAATGGTGCTGGGAGAACTGGACAGCAACATGCAGAAGGATGAAACTAGACTACTTTATTACACCATTCACAAAAATAAACTCAAAATGGATGAAGGACCTGAATGTCAGACAGGAAACCATCAAAACCCTAGAGGAGAAAGCAGGAAAAAAACCTCTTTGACCTCAGCCACAGCAATTTCTCACTCGATACATCTCCAAAGGCAAGGGAATTAAAAGCAAAAATGAACTACTGGGACCTCATCAAGATAAAAAGCTTCTGCACTGCAAAGGAAACAACAAAATTAAAAGGCAACTAACAGAATGGGAAAAGATATTTGCAAATGATATATAAGATAAAGGGCTAGTATCCAAAATCTATAAAGAACTCACCATACGTCCACACCAGAAAAGCAAATAATCCAGTGAAGAAATGGGCAGAAGACATGAATAGACACTTTACTAAAGAAGACATCCAGTTGGCCAACAGACACATGAAAAGATGCTCAACGTCACTCCTCATCAGGAAAATACAAATCAAAACCACAATGAGATACCACCTCACGCCAGTCGGAGTAGCTAAAATGAACAAATCAGGAGACTACAGATGCTGGCGAGGATGTGGAGAAACGGGAACCTTCTTGCACTGTTGGTGGGAATGCAAACTGGTGCAGCCGCTCTGGGAAACAGTGCGGAGGTTCCTCAAAAAATTAAAAATAGAACTACCCTATGACCCAGCAATAGCACTGCTAGGAATTCACCCAAGGGATACAGGAGGGCTGATGCATAGGGGCACATGTACCCCAATGTTTATAGCAGCACTTTCAACAATAGCCAAATTATGGAAAGAGCCTAAATGTTCATCAACTGATGAAGGGATAAAGAAGATGTGGTTTATATATATAATGGAATACTACTTGGCAATGAGAAAGAATGAAATCTGGACATTTGCAGCAATATGGATGGAACTGGAGGGTATTGTGCTCAGTGAAATAAGTCAGGCAGAGAAAGACAGATACCATACGTTTTCATTCATATGTGGATCCTGAGAAACTTAACAGAAGACCATGGGGGAGGGGGAAGGGGAAAAAAAGTTACAGAGAGGGAGGGAGGCAAACCATAAGAGACTCTTAAATATGGTGAACAAACTGAGGGTTGATGAGGGGTGGGGAAGAGGGGAAAGGGAGTGATGGGCGTTGAGAAGGGCACCTGTTGGGATGAGCACTGGGTGTTGTATGGAAACCAATTTGACAATAAATTACATTTAATAAAAAAACAAAAACAAAAATAAAACAAAACAAAAACCAAAGAGCTAAACATGTATGAAAATAAGATTAAAAAAAAGAAAAACAAAGGAGGTATAAAGAAATACAGGAAGAAGAATTAACAAAATAGTAAACAAACATCAATGAAAAAAACCAGCAAAGCCAAAAGTTTATTTTTGGAGAAACTACCAAAATTAATAAACCTATAAGACTCCAAGAAAACTAGATAGAATGCACAAATATGGAACCAGAAAATAGCCAAAGCAATCTTCAAAAAGATTGAAAAAGATTTAAAAAGCACAGGGCATCACAATCCCAGACTTCAAGCTATACTACAAAGCTGTAATCATCAGGACAGTATGGTACTAGAACAAAAACAGACACTAAGATCAATGGAGCAGAATAGAGAACCCAGAAATGGACCCACAAAGGTATGGCCAACTAATCTTTGACAAAGTAGAAAAGAATATCCAATGGAATAAAGACCTTCTCTTCAGCAAGTGATGCTGGGAAAACTGGACAGCAACATGCAGAAAAATGAACCTGGACCGCTTTCTTACACCATACACAAAAATAAACTCAAAATGGATGAAAGACCTAAATGTACGACAGGAAGCCATCAAAATCCTCAAGGAGAAAGCAGGCAAAAACCTATTTGATCTTGGCCGCAGCAACTTTTTACTCAGCACATCTCCAGAAGTAAGGGAAACAAAAGCAAAAATGAACTATTGGGACCTCATCAAAATAAAAAGCTTCTGCACAACAAAGGAAACAATCAGCAAAACTAAAAGGCAACTGACGGAATGGGAGAAGACATCTGCAAATGACCTATCAGATAAATGGTTAGTATCCAAAATCTATAAAGAACTTATCAACCTCAACACCCAAAAAACAAATAATCCAGTGAAGAAATGGGCAAAAGACATGAATAGATACTTCTCCAAAAAAGACATCCAGATGGCCAACCAACACATGAAAACATGCTCAACATCACTCATCATCAGGGAAATACAAATCAAAGTTGCAATGAGATACCACTTCACACCTTTCAGAATGGCTAACATTAACAACTCAAGCAACAACAGATGTTGACGAGGATGTGGAGAAAGAGGATTTCTTTTGCACTGCTGGTGGGAATGGAAGCTGGTGCAGCCACTCTGGAAAACACTATGGAGGTTCCTCAAAAAATTAAAAACAGAACTACTTATGACCCAGCAATTGTACTACTAGGTATTTATCCAAGGGATACAGGTATGCTGTTTCGAAGGGGCACATGCACCCCAATGTTTATAGCAGCACTATTGACAATAGCCAAAGTATGGAAAGAGCCCAAATGTCCATCAATGGATGAATGGATAAAGAAGATGTGGTATATATATATATATATATATATATATATATATATATATATACACAC
>NW_024412421.1:6845785-6919487 GCF_014898765.1 Herpailurus yagouaroundi
TATATATATATATATATATATATATACACACATACACAATGGAGTGTTACTCGGCAATCAAAAAGAATGAAATCTTGTCATTTGCAACTATGTGGATGGAACTAGAGGGTATTATGCTAAGCAAAATTAGTCAGTCAGAGAAAGACAAATATCATATGACTTCGCTCATATGAGGACTGTAAGACACAGAACAGATGAACATAAGGGAAGCAAAAATAATATAAAAACAGGGAAGGGGACAAAACACAAGAGACTCTTAAATATGGAGAACAGAGGATTACTGGAGGGATTGTGGATGGGGGAATGGGCTAAGTGGGTAAAGGGCATTAAGGAATCTACTCCCGAAATCATTGTTGCACTATATGCTAACTAATTTGGATGTAAATTAAAAAAATAAAATTAATTTAAAAAACAAAAAAGAGAGGCGCCTGGGTGGCGCAGTCGGTTAAGCATCCGACTTCAGCCAGGTCATGATCTTGCGGTCCATGAGTTCGAGCCCCGCGTCGGGCTCTGGGCTGACGGCTCAGAGCCTGGAGCCTGTTTCCAATTCTGTGTCTCCCTCTCTCTCTGCCCCTCCCCCGTTCGTGCTCTGTCTCTCTCTGTCCCAAAAATAAATAAACGTTGAAAAAAAAATTAAAAAAAAAAAGAATCACAGAGAAGTACCAGTGAAACAACAATTGGGTGTTGGCCACTAGTATATGTATAATTATTTAATGGTTTCATGTGTAAATCGTTTAAAAATATATAAGGCATATGTCACAAGCCATATTCCAAATAAAGATAATAAAATCTATTCAATAAAACAACATAAAAAAAAGAAGGCACAAATAATCAAAGTCAGAAATTTAAAATGAGACATTACTACAGATTCTATAAACATTAAACAGATAAGATATTATAAACAACTTTATGCTAATAAGTTTGAAATAAATTTAGTTGAGTGAACAAATTCAAAAAAAATTGACTTAAGAGATGGCAATAGAAAATTTGAATAATCTTATTCATTTACAAAAAAATGACCAATTTGCAACTAGAGCAAAGGAGAAAAGGCCAACTGGTGGCCTCTGGGCCAGCTCCTGTTACAGACCTTTGTTATAGTCCTTATAGTATTTCAAAATTTTTGTTAACTTTAGACTAGGCCTATGTTCTTCAGTTCACCAAAGATCTTACCTAGTGATCCATATATTTAGGTTATCTCTCTGGGCCCATAAGGTATTTTTTTTTGTAACCCTTGAAATCATTCAAACCCATTAAGACTGTTCTAATTTCAAACGATTGAAGAAAAGGAGGTCCACTTAATGCTATTTTTCTAAACTTTTCAAATTTAGACTATTTTACAAGCACCTCCAAGTGAATTTTCTTGTTTTAAGAGATTTTTGAGACATGATACCATTGTGATGCATAATTGGACACATTTGCATGTCAATAGACCCATTTCAGTTGGTACTTAGCTGTAGTTATCCAAACTGCAATGGAAAGAGAAAACAGTCCCCAAGATTGCCTTCATTTATGACCTCCCCAAACAAATCTTCAGTTTTAATAATTCACTAGAAGGACTTACTGAACTCACTGAAAGCTATTATATTGACAATTATGGCTTACTACAGAGGAAGGATACAGATGAAAATCAGCCAAGGAATAGATGCATAGGGTAGAGTCTGAGAGGGTTACAAATATGAAGCTTTTGTCGTCCTCTTCCATGGGGTGAGGATACATCACTCTCACAGTATTGCTATGTGTCAATACACAGCGCAATACCATCCAGGGAAGCTCATTAAAGCTTCAGTGCTTAAAATTTTTATTGGCGCTTATTACCAGTTATGACTGACCAAGTTGTTGAACTCAGTCTCTAAGACAGCTGTTACTATGTGACCTAAACCCTCACCATAAATTACAGTTGGTCTTTCGCTGGCCCCCGCCCTAAGACTATCAGATGGGACTAGTCCCATGCTAAGATCCAGCGTGGCCAGCCCCCACCCTAAACAAAGACACTTCAATCCTGTATGGCAAAGATTATCTCCCTGAAGCTGAGGGCAAAGCCAAAATCTCTTTCGGCAAGTCAAATTCTTTACTACACAGTATTGACATATAAATGATGATGGTTCTTAATTCAGACTCTCTGGAGTCCAACCTATCAGCCCATTTATATACAGACAGGAACAAATGCACAGGGACCAGTTTTGATAAAGCGACTATAAAAAACAGGGTAGCCAAAATGCAAAAAACATCATCTTACTGTATTCTTTCCACAGGAGACATTGTCACACGATTCTTAACGTTATATCCCTGAGTAACTCACTTGAGATCCCAGCTGGTTTTTCTAAGGCAATTTGAGCAAAATAAAAAGGTTAAGACACACTGAAAGCTCATCCTGCCTCTTCCTATTAGATACAGTTTTAGTATCTCTTTTCTTCCCCTGCAATCTATGTGGAAAACTAAAGAGATGTTTACCACAGAATAAGCAGCTCTGTACCTTAGTTTTGTGGCTGACACCTTTCAGAAGAAAAAAAATAATTTAACATGTCTCTTCTATTTAAGTTGCTGGACAACAGACTACCCAACCACAGAGAGAGCATGGCTGTCATAGAAACAAGCTTTGGGATTTTTCATAATACGAGTCACATAATATCCCTCAATAAAGTGGTCACTCACCTTTTAAATTTTTTTTTTTCAACGTTTATTTATTTTTGGGACAGAGAGAGACAGAGCATGAACGGGGGAGGGGCAGAGAGAGAGGGAGACACAGAATCGGAAACAGGCTCCAGGCTCTAAGCCATCAGCCCAGAGCCCGACGCGGGGCTCGAACTCACGGACCGCGAGATCGTGACCTGGCTGTCACGAGATCGGACGCTCAACCGACTGCGCCACCCAGGCGCCGCTCACTCACCTTTTAAATATCTAACTTAAAAATCCTTACTTGTCAGTGATTTATATATTCTCTAGAAACATTAGTATAAAATTCTTTGAACACCAAGCTCTTCTTGTGCATTCACAATCTGATTTACATACTAGTTTTCAGGAGCATAGCATAATATATGATGAGATCTACCTTGTTGATTTGCTTAGCAGACTCTTTTTTTTTTTTTTCATAAATGGTATAATGGTAACATTTAGCCCAGGCTGCATTGAAATTATCACAGATTGTGAATTAATGGCATCTCTGTTTGGCATAGTATCTCATGCACAGTGAGTGCTAAATAAATATTTGTTGTATTGAATTGAATTTGTGCACGTTTTATTATACATCCATGTTAAAGCTCTAAGAACTTGAGATAAGAGCCTAATGGGGCTGAGAGTGTAAAATGAGTTCAATTGTTTAATATCCAGGAATCTGCATGAAAGAATATCAATTCCTCTGCCATGTGTTTTCTTAAGGGAAAGCACATTTGATCAGCAATGATAAGACAATAGAACGAATCATAGAGCCTGTGTCACTTTTTTTCCAAATCCACAGTAACATATATATTCATCTTGTCAGATTGCTATATAAATAGATGAGGTAAAACAACATGGCATTTGTTGTACTTCAATTACTTTCTTGTATAATGTCAAGAAGTAAAAGCTAACAAACCATAACTTTTCTTGACATTTCCTCCCTCAAGTGACCAATGATGGATTTGCCTTAAAAAAGCATTCATCATTTTAAAGAAGGGTAGAGACAGTAGATTTCTTTGTGTTATTTTTTTTTTCCATCTTTTTTTAAGCCAGTGGTTAAATTGAAAAGCCCAGCTCTCCTACAGATGGGAACCAAACCTGGTTGATAAGATTACATGTTTCTAATCCTTGGGGATGTTTGAAGTCATCCAAGGAGAGAGGGCATTTGTTGTCATAAATGGTCCGGAGATAGAACTGAATTCCCAGAGAGGCCAGGAGGTCACCCTCACCATTACAGCTTCCTCTTTCCCCCGCCTCCAACTCACATTCCCATTAAACAGTATATACTTTGCCGGGCAGATCTTTTTATGTGGCCAGATCTGACTGTCCAGCATGACTGTTAAGACTAGTGACATTTAAATTTGAGGACATAGTTTCAAATACCATCTCTTCCATTTACCAACTGTGTGACCTTGCTCAAATTATTTAAGTTCTCTAAATCTAGTACCTTGTATGTAAAATAAAGATAATAATATCTAATTTCACAGGGTTATGGCAAAGGATACAACTAAATAACTTGCTAAAAGTGCTTACTTCAGGGACTGCTCAAAAAAAAAAAAAATCTATTAGCAAATTCACTGTAAACTCCATGAAGACCAGAGCCATGTCAGGCTTATTCACCGTTTATATCCTCGGATACTGGCACAAAATTTGGCCTTTAGATATTCAATATTTGCTGAATAAATTAATATATGGATATGATGACCATGATGATTTTCATCATTAGTATCCCCTTTGGATTCCAGGGATCAGTGTATCAAGATAATAATTATAGATAGCATGTATCGAGCATTATTATGTCCAGGCACCTATAATTTTATATGCGTTAAGTCACTTAGATTTAGTCACTTAAGTCACTTAAGATTGCCACCTGTTCACTGTGTTCGCTGACGTGTTTCTTCTTTCTGGGCACACAGAAAGATGATATTTCCCAACCTCCCTGGTAGTTGGGTGTTATCATAAGCCTGATGCCTAGCCAATGAACATGAGGGGAAATGGTGTGTGTTTCTTCCAGGCTTGGCCTTTAGAAACCTCCCACATTTGCTTCTCCATGCCCCATGCTCCATATGGAGCTCCATGCTCCATATCTCTTCTAGATACAGAGGAGAATGACAAGACTCTGGTGCAGTGTCAGCAAACCATGCCACAAGAGCCAATCCACTTACAACCTTTATTTTTTTCTAAATACTGTTTTATTGGAAACAGCCACCCCATTAATTTATTTATTCACTATGGCTGCTTTCATGGTACAATAGCAGCATTGAGTAATTGTGACAGAGACTATATAGTATGCTAAACCTAAGACATTTACTATCTGGTTCTTGACCAAAAAAAAAAAAAAAAAAATGCTAACCCCTGCTCTAGGGAATGACTGAGCCACAAGATGGACAGAGTCTGTATTCCTAAGTGAGTTAGTCAAAGGAGCCACCCTGCCACCATGAACACCAATTCCAGACAATTACTGAGCAAGAAATAAGCATCTGTGATAAGCCATTACATTTCCGGACCTATTTGTTATAGCAGCTATCCCACTATAATTTATTCATAGAACACTGTAGTTAGGGAAAGTAACATCCTTCCACGTTCCAAAAGAACAACCTCCCTGGATTTCTCAGAATTATCCACACATTGTCTCACTGCTTCTCCAAGTCACTTAATCTTTACATTCAGCCACTCGGTAACTCACACTCAGTAATAGAAGCACCTCCCACTTTGTGAGAATGCAGCCCACAAGCATCCCCATCAGCCCAGAAGAGACCTGCCAATGTCAGTGTTCTACCTAGTGTTCCTACTTATTGGTAATTTTTGTTTTGTTTTGTTTTTCAATCTGGGGTTTCAGCATTCCATAGAGAAACTTACAGCACTTTTGCAATAATTCCCTCTATGGTTGAGAAAAAGCATTTCTGGCAAACATAGAAAATAATATATTTTTATTAGAATGTCCAAAACTAGAATGTAATAAAACACAGGTCTTTCAGGAAAAAAAGCTTTCAGTTAAGGGAAGGAAAGCCAGGAGCAGATTACTTACTGCTGCAGAATCCACTATTGGAAAGTACTTTTTTTCCTTTTCCTATGCCACATTTTTAACGTCTCCATGAGCTCAGTGTGTTGTGACTATCAATCACAGAAAACTACTGACATTATGAAACTGCTTTTAAGATATACAGAGTTTTCAAAGCCAAAGTTGTCTGAAGAATAAAAATTTTCAAAGCTTGTATATTTTCAAAAATATCTATTTGATACACCAAGCTGAGTAATGGCCAGCTGTCTCTACTCTATAACTGCATAACAGAATGTATGAATATTGTTTTGTGGAGAACATTAAATACAGGAAATATAAACTTTTTATAAGGATTTCCAGTTTTGCTGTGATCAACCTTTCCTATCTATGGGCAGCTGAGGTCATATATCAATGCCTGGGTGCTGACAGTGGGCTGATCAGAATTAAATTAATTAGGAAGCAGACTTAGTCCTCTAAGTTCTACTTTTTTTAACAAATAAAAATTGTATTTAGGTTGTACAAGGTGATTTTGATAGATGTATACATTGTGAAATGACTACCAAAATCAAGCAAATTAACATATCTATCACCACCCATAGTCATCATTTTGTATGTGTGTGTGGTCAGAACACTTAAGATCTCAAATCCTAAGTATATAATACAGCATCATTAACTCTAGTCACCATGCTTTACATCAGTCTCCAGAATTTTGTCGCTCAGGAAATTTTGATGTTTTTCAGACACATATGGATATGAGTCATGGAACCAGGTCTATGAGTGTAGACTGGAACCAATGGAAATTTGCACCTTCTAAGTGGCCAAGAAAGACCACCTAGAAGAAATAAACTCTGATCAGCAAGCATTACTATCAGCATCAATCATTCTTTCATTTAACAAATGCTGAGTTACAGCTATGTGCCTACACCATCCTCGACACTGGGGACATGAAAGCGAACTAAGTACAGTAAGTTCCTTTCTTCATGGGGATCAAATTCCAGAGGGGAATCATAAAAAATAAATAAATGTATTACAGATATTGAAACAGAGTTGTATTACACACAGCACAGTTTCTGATGACAATACTATACAATTAATATTCAATAATAAAAAGGAAACCATAGAAATCTTATTTTGGAAATGTTTATAAATATAACAAATTCATGGGTCAAGTAAGAAAACATGTAAAACTTAGAGACAATGAAAAACATTACCAACCAGAACCAGTGGAGTGTGATTAAATCAAATACCATATATATATATATATATATATATATATATATATATACACACACACACACACACATTAATATATATACATATATATGTTAGAAAGGAAATCTAAAATTTAATGAGCTAAGCATTCAGCACCCCAAAAAAGTGAAATTATGGAAAGGGGACCAGAAATATAGATATAGCAATGACTAAACATTAATAACAGTATACTATAAACATAAGGCAAATACACTTGAAAATTTAGGGGAAATGGACAAATTTCTAGAAAAATATAACTTTCCATAAACAATTCAAGAAGAAAAAATAAAATAAACCTGCAAATGAATAAGTTGAAATACACCCACAAAAAAGAAAAATGTTAGATGATTTGCTGGTGAGTGTTACCCAACCTTTAGGAATGCATCATCCCTCTCATATAAACTTTTAGGGAGTAGAACAATAGCATTAACAGCTAAAACTAAAAGGTTTCTTGCTATGTTATGAGCACTGTTCTAAGTGCTTTGTTTACTTTAACTGTTTTAATCCTCAAAATATCCCTATGATCTCAGTATTTCCATTTCCCAAAATATAAAACTGAAGCAAAGGGGATTAAGTCTTGTTGTTATAAGCTGCTAGAATGGAAAAGAAAAAAAGGAGTAGGCATTCTCCTTTCATGAGACTCACATTTCATGATATTAATACAACTTTGGTAATGAAAACCAGACAAAAGCAGTACAAGAAGAGAAAATTATACATCAAATTCACTTATACAAAAATCTTAAATAAGATTAACAAACCAAATCCCAAAATACATAAAATACTTATTATGATAAGCAAGTAGGGCTTATTCCAGAAATGCAAGGTTGGTTTAACATTAGAAAATCTACTAACACAATTCATCATATTTACAGACAAAAACATATGATAATCTTAATATATGCAGGGAAAAAACTTTTTAGCAAACTTGGAATAGAAAGAGAAGTTTTTAAAATTGTAAATAGTATCTGTCAAAAACCTACAGTAAACATCATATCTAAAGCTAAAGCATTATATACATGTGGTTTCTTTAAAGGAAAAACAAAGATTCCTGTTACTCTCTTATACTTAACATTATACTGGAGATCCTGACCAGTATAATATAAAAGGAAAGAAATTTAGATAGATAGATAGATAGATAGATAGATAGATAGATAGATAATAGCCCTTGAACGATGTGTGGATTAGGGGCACTGTCCCCTTGCACAGTCAAAAATTTACATTTAACTTTTGACTCCCCAAAATCTTAACTGACAATAGTCTACTATTGACTGGAAGTCTTACTGATAATATAAACAGTTGATTAACATATATTTTGTATGTTACATGTATTATGAACTATAGTCTTATAATAAAATAAGCTAGAGAAGAGAAAGTGTTATTCAGAAAACCACCGAGAAAATACATTTACAGTACTGCATTATAAAAAATTCTTGTATAAGCAGACTTCATAGTTCAAGCCAATGTTGCTCAAGGGTCAACGATGTTTTATATATATACAAAAAAAATGCAATAAACAGCACATCAAATGTTTGAAATGCAAAAAAAGCACTGCTATAAGTGCTCATCTTCAGGAGGCCTTACCCCAGATCTATTACTTAGGGCCTATCTAACCTCCAAAAAGCTCAAAGCACTTCACAAATGTACTTGAGTCATCAGTATGTTAGCAGAGTGTCAGAAGAGTAGATATTTTGTTCTTTTTTTTTAACAAATAAACACAAAAAGCTAAATGTCAGGTTGCACTTGAACTCATTTCTCCCGATCTTAGCATAATTTCTCCTTTGGGCCCATTTTATCTCATTGGAACATGGATTAACATGTTCCTTTCCATACATATTCAGATTATTCTTGGGGACAAAGAATCTCTCTCTCTCTCTCTCTCTCTCTCTCTCTCTCTCTCACTCACTGTCTCGCCCCTTTTTTGTTTGTCTGTCTGTTTTTTAGTGACAGAGCAAGCATGAGGGGAGAGGGGAAGAGGGAAAGAGAGAGGAAGAGAGAGAGAGAGAGAATCCCAAGCACACTCCACACTCAGCCCAGAACCCAACATGGGGCTCGATCCCATGATCCTGGGATTACGACCTAAGCCAAAATCAAGAGTTGGATGGTGAACCAGCTGAACCAGCCTCCCCACAAAGATTCTCTTTTATCTAGGGGTGCCTGGGTGGCTCAGTTGATTGAGCATCGGACTCTTGATTTCGGCTCAGGTCATGATCTCACCATTTGCAAGATTGAGCTCCATGTCAGGCTCCACACTGACAGTGCAGAGGCTGCTTGGGATTCTCTCTCTCCCTCTCCCTCTGCCCCTCCCCCACTCATGCGTGTGCACACACTCTCTCTTTTTCTCTCTCAAAATAAATAAACTAAAAAAAATTTTCTGAACAAAAAAAAGAAAGTCCAACAAGGATACAATACCCAACAATAAATAACACTCCTAATATAAGACACAAAAAATTCATATAACCAATAAGTGATTAGTGTCCAGAATATATGTTGATTCCTGTTAGTCAGTAAACAACCTAATAGAAAATGGCCAAAGTATATGAAGAGGCAATTCAGTGAGAAAGAAACCCAAATGGCTAAATCTCATTAGTAATCAAATAAAAATTAAAAATTAAATGAGATGCTGTTTTCACACCCATTAAGTGTGCAAAACATCTAATATCAAATGTTGGAAAGAATACAGAAAACCAGAAAAACTAACTCATGGGGATTGGAGGGGGAGGACGTAAAATGATAATAAACTGATACTTATTTTGCAAAGTAAATACATGGTAAAGGTAAGGCCAGAAATGTGATTTCTAGAATTTATCTTAGAGAAGCTTGCACAGGTGCCAGTATTATCATATTGATCATAATTGCTCATAATTGTCACCTGATCCATCAATTGTCTGTATACCAGCAACGTGAGACAGTCACCCAGGCAATCCTTGCCTTTCAAAAGAGAATAGCCTACATTTCAATTGCTTCAATTATCAGAAATTTTCTTTATATCTGTAGAAGGATTAAATCTGCCTATAAGTGATGTCTATATACTTTATGCCTTCTCCCTTTTCTTCAGGCTTATTCTTTGAAGTTATGTAATACAAGCAACTGTTCAATGCTGTGATGTTAATAGGTGTTCACGGAGTAAGGTAATACTCATTTGCATATTAACAGAGGCTGCTATCCCTGTCTGTGGGTTTCAACCACTGACTTAGAGTAAAATATACCTTGAGAGACTTTTTCCAAAAAGTAACACTGATACTCAGACACACTACAGAGATTTTGAACCAGGTGGTCAAACGGGGATGCCCTGAAGCTGGAATATTTGTAGTTTCAGAAGCCACTCAGGTGATCCTACTGCCCACCAGACTTAAGAACCACTTCCCTGGATTGTAGGGCCTTAAAAGCAGGTGCAGTATAGCACAATGATTAGAAACAGGGCCTAGGAGGACCTGGGCAAATGCAGACTTAGGAAATGTTATGTCCTCTCCTGAACAGCAGGCAGCCTGGGATCTCACTCAGCACAAAGTCTGCATAGCTACATGTTACCAAACATAAATTTAACACTTTTCAAAGAACTGGTGCATATTTAACAAGAAAATACTACTGAACAATATTCAACCTTTGATGTAAAAAATCCCTTGAAGGATTTCACAAATCATCAGTTTGGGATATTAAAACAATCGAAAGGGGGGGCTCCTGGGTGGCGCAGTCGGTTAAGCGTCCGACTTCAGCCAGGTCACGATCTCGCGGTCCGTGAGTTTGAGCTCCGCGTCAGGCTCTGGGCTGGTGGCTCAGAGCCTGGAGCCTGTTTCAGATTCTGTGTCTCCCTCTCTCTCTGCCCCTCCCCCGTTCATGCTCTGTCTCTCTCTGTCCCAAAAATAAATAAACATTGAAAAAAAAATTTTTTTTTTAAATATAAAAAAAAAAACCAATCGAAAGGTTATTACGCACAAAGATTGGTTTTGGTGTTTTTGATTCTACTGGATTTGAAAAATCTGTAGTAACCCTCAGGGTGCTATGGATAGCCACTGACAAACTTAATTTTTAAAAGAATTGAAATCCTACTTCAGAAAACCATAATTGTGCTTTTAGGAAGTTGTGCCTACTTGGGAAAAGGCCATCTTCTTGTTCAACAAAGGTTTGTCAAGGTTTTTACATTAAAATGATGATACAGATGTTTGTTTATTAAAATAGAAAGACCTTTATGATTCCTCAAGTGAAAAAGAAAGCACAGTGCAATTATATGTGTACTGTGATCTCATTTTTAATATCTTATTAATCTATATATTTGTTATTCATCATAATTTCCACTGTAGTTATCTCCGTATGGTGAATATTGAGAGAAATTATTTTTTTTATTTTTTCCTACAATAAACGATTATGTATTACTTATTTGTTAAAAGATAATTTTGAAAAACAAGTCAAATCATAACTCTCATACGGATAAAAATGAACATATGTGAAGTTTATTTTATTCATAATGTGGGAACCAGAAAGATGTTATAAGTGGTCAAAGAAAAGTAAACAAACAAACAAAAAATCCCACAAACTTATTTGAAGTGAAGAAAGTTTGGGAAAAAAACGAGGAAATGCTGGCAAAATTGGTTTTTCCATAAAAGCACAAGGAAATCAGTTAAACCTACTGGATAGGACAGAATTTGTATGTGTTTATTACCTACAACTTATAAGATTTAAAAATAGCTCAAAGACAAGGAAAGGGTAAAATCTTATAATGACAAAATATTTTTACATGTGTAATAAGTTGTTTTAAAGGAAACAATCACTAAAAAGGGGGCACTTCTGGTCTGCCTTGAATACGCTTATAATTCCACCACTTTCTAGTCAGCAAGTAACTTAATTTCTCTTTACTGTTGCCTCAGTTTCCTGATCTGTCAGTTGGATAATAATCCCTATCACTTAGCCTTACACTGAAGATTCAATGTAAAGATATTACTGGCCTGGCACGTTGTGAGTGCTTAACACACTGGTGGTACAATTCACTGAAGTACAATGCCTGGCACATAATAGGTGCTCAATCAAAACTGACTGGATAAATGAAGGAAGAAAAATATAGATTCCAATAATAAAATTTATTTCTGGCAAAAGGGCAGGATCATGGGGTAGAGCTGGGTGATCTACCAACAGCTACCTATTGCACCTACATATTCCCACGTTGAAGCATTTAACTCAGAACACTCATGTCCATTCTGCAATAAGTTCTTCATGTTCATCTTGGGGAATCTTAAACAGACCAAAGTCCCATGCAAGTCACTATTCACTTCTGCTCCTAAAAACTCAAGTACTCATCACATTCTCAATCATTCTTAGACGGAACTGGATTCTCTTCATTAAAATGATCCATCTGAAAGGAGACAAACCGTAAAGTGACTTTCAAAAAGAAGTGTGTCCCTCATCTAATTTTCTCCTGGGTTTCTTCCCAAAAAAGATACTAGTCAGAAAAACAGCTGAAAATCTATGCAAAGGCAAAACAAAATATTTGCTAAAAATGAAGGGCACATGGACATCAACAAGACGGCATACTAGGAATTTCCAAGCCTTTGTTCCTCCATGGAAACACCAGACAAACAACTACGGCCTGACCCAAATAACTTCATAGGAGCCCTAAAAACAAGTCCAAGATCTACAGCAACCAAGCAAGCACCCAATCAAGAAAAAGCCTCCTCCAAAATGGTAGGAAATTTTGTGGAATTTTTACTTGTCCTTATCTCACTGCCTATAGTATAGTGCAGAAAAGAAGTAGCCGGTTTCTAATTCTCATCCTTAGACCAGAAAAAGCAGAATGGAGATTGTTTGCAACGTTCTGAATTATCTGTAGGCTGCCCAAAGGTCTGGTATCTGTCTCTCTTGACTCAGAGCTCATACAAGAATGGCAGCATGGTTTGGACCTGGGTGGCAAACTGTAGAAGGTAGGCACTACAGTATGTGAAAACTACATGGTGACTGCAGACCTGCAGACACCTGGAGGGAAGATATTATGAGAAGAGGAATGAATTAGGACATCCAAAGCCCTGAGCAAAGCCTAGGGTGAGACTCAGAGAAATTAAGGCACTTAAAAGCAGACAGGGGGAAAGTGGAGCTAGGAAAAGTAGGGTCAGGGAAAGGCACACACAGAAGCCCAAACAGTGTCATGTTTTGAAAAGATCTGAGGGGCGCCTGGGTGGCGCAGTCGGTTAAGCGTCCGACTTCAGCCAGGTCACGATCTCGTGGTCGGTGAGTTCGAGCCCCGCGTCAGGCTCTGGGCTGATGGCTCGGAGCCTGGAGCCTGTTTCCGATTCTGTGTCTCCCTCTCTCTCTGCCCCTCCCCCGTTCATGCTCGGTCTCTCTCTGTCCCAAAAATAAATAAACGTTGAAAAAAAAAATTAAAAAAAAAAAAAAGAAAAAAAAATGAAAAGATCTGAGACTTTAAAACTTCACTCTGGGGTATCTCAAGGCTCAAGGACCCACTGATTAATAAGTCCTCTATGCCAATCTGCAAAGACTGGGAGAGAGAGAATTTTTTTTCAAATGTTCAATTTTCAAAACAAGGTCACAATGCATACAAAGAAGTAGAGAATGTGACCTATTTAAAGGAACAAGATTAATCACCAGAAAAAGTCCCTAAAGAAACACACGCATGAGACTTATTAGATAAGGACTTTAAAACAATTATCTTGGGGCGCCTGGGTGGCTCATTCAGTTGGGCGGCAGACTTCGGCTCAGGTCACGATCTCGCGGTCAGTGAGTTCGAGCCCCGCATCAAGATCTGTGCTGACAGCTCAGAACCTGGAGCCTGTTTCGGATTCTGTGTCTCCCTCTCTCTGACCCTCCCCCGTTCATGCTCTGTCTCTCTCTGTCTCAAAAATAAATAAACATTAAAAAAAAATTTTTTAACAATTATCTTAAGTGTTGTCTAAGAGCTAAAGACAAACGTGGACAAGAACTACAGGAACTCAAGAAAACAATATACAAACAAGCGAAAATATTAACAAAGAGATAGAAATTATTTTTTTAGGGGCACCTGGGTGGCTCAGTCAGCTGAGCGGCCGACTTCGGCTCAGGTCATGATCTTGCGGTCTGTGAGTTCGAGCCCCGCGTCGGGCTCTGTGCTGACAGCTCAGAGCCTGGAGCCTGTTTCAGATTCTGTGTCTCCCTCTCTCTGACCCTCCCCTGTTCATGCTGTCTCTCCCTGTCTCAAAAATAAATAAAAACGTTAAAAAAATTTTTTTAAAGAAATTATTTTCTTAAAAGAACCAAACAGAAATTCTGGAGCTGAAAAATGCAATGCCTGAATTGAAAAATTCACTAAAGGGGTTCAATAGCAGACACAAACAGACAGAAGAATCAGTGAACTTGAAGACAGGTCATTTGAAGTTATCATAATTAAGGGTCAAAAATCTAAAAACAAAAACAAAAAAAGGTAAATAGAGCCTAGTGGATTTATGGGACATAATTAACAGGATCAATGTACTTCATTATGAGATTCCCAGAAAGAGAAGAGACAGAAACGGGCAGAGAGATCATGTGAAGAAATAATAATGGTTGAAAACATCCCAAATTTCAATAAAGCATGGATATACAAATATAAGAAGCTCAACAACTTCCAAATAGGTTAAACCCAAGGAGACTCACACAAAGATATGTTATCATCAGATGATTAAAAGACAGATTCTTGGGGCGCCTGGGTGGCGCAGTCGGTTAAGCGTCCGACTTCAGCCAGGTCACGATCTCGCGGTCCGTGAGTTCGAGCCCCGCGTCGGGCTCTGGGCTGATGGCTCAGAGCCTGGAGCCTGTTTCCGATTCTGTGTCTCCCTCTCTCTCTGCCCCTCCCCCATTCGTGCTCTGTCTCTCTCTGTCCCAAAAATAAATAAACGTTGAAAAAAAAAATTTAAAAAAAAAGACAGATTCTTGAAATCAGTGAGAGAAAAGCAGCTCATCATATACAAGGGACCCCCAATAAGACCCTCAGTGGACTTCTCAAAAGAAAACTTGCAGGTCAGAAGGCAGTGGGATGATAAATTTAAAGAGTTGAAAGAAAGAAAAAAATAACCTGTCAACTGAGAATTCTATATTCATCAAAAATGTCCTTCAAAATTAAGGGATAATTTAAGACATTCTCAAGGAAGCAAGAGCTGAGTAAGTTCATTACCGCTAGATCTTCCCTACAAGAAACACTAACTGGTGTCCTTTACTTTGAAATGAAATGATACTAGACAATAACTCAATATCATGCAAAAATATAAAGGTTAGTACATGGATTAAATCTATAGGATTTAAGGTTAATACATGGATTAAATATACAGGATTTAAAAGACAAATGCACCAAAAAAAAGCCTATAAATCTATATTAACAGGTAGACAATATATAAAGATAGAATTTGTGACATCAATAACATAAAAAGAGGGAACAGAGCTGTAAAGGAATAGTTTTTGTGTGTGATTGAAGTTAAATTGGTATCAATTCAAGATAGGTTATTATAATGTTAGAAAGCTATATGTAATCCCCATGGTAATCACGAAGAAACTATCCATAGACTATACATAAAAGGAACTGAGAAGAGAATCAAAAAGTGTCACTTCGAAAAAATTAACTAAACAGAAGGAAAGGCAATAATGGAGGAAAAGAGGGACAAAAAACTTTAAGACATACAGAAAACAAATAAAAAATGACAAAAGTTAGTGCTTCCCTCTCAGTAATTACTTTAAGTCATATGGACTAAATTCCCCAATCAAAAGAAAGAATGGAAAAGAATGGAGAAGAAAAAATAAAAATGATAATTAGCTATATGCTATCTACAAAAGACTTTTTAGACCTAAGAACAGATATAGGTTGAAAGAGAAAAGAGGGAAGATAATCCATGCAAATAGTAAATCACAAGAGAACAGGGTGGTATAGTTACATGAGACAAAGTAGACTATAAGTCAAAAACTGTTTCAAGGGCAAAGAAGGGCATTATATCATAACAGAAGAACCAATTCATCAAGAAGATACAACAATTATAAACATATGCAACAAACAACAGAGCTCTAAATATGTATGAAGAAAACACTGACAAAATTGGAGGGGAAAATGGAAAGCCCAAAATAAAAGCAAGAGACTTCAATATTCCACTTTCATTAATAAATAGAACAACTAGACAGAAGATCAATAGGAAATAAAGGACTTAAACAATACTCTTGACCAAGTGGACCTAACAGACGTACACCAATCACTCCAACAGACAACAGAGAACATACATTTTTTCTCAAGTTTACATGGAACGCTCTCCAGGACACATCATGTATAGGGCACAAAATAAATAATACCTTTTTAAAAGATTGAAAGTACACAAAGTATATTTTTTGGTCACAACAGAAAGAAACAAGAAATTAGTAGCAGAAAAAAAATGGGAAAAGTCATAAATATGTGCAATTAAACAACACATTCTTAAACAACCAATGGGTCAAAGAATAAATAACAAGAGAAATTAGGAAATACCTTCAGATGAATGAAAATGAGAACACAACATTGCAAAACTTACAAGATACAACAGGAGTACTAAGAGGATGAGTCTACAGGCATAAACACATTAAAAAGAAAGGTCTTAAATCAACAATTTAATGTTATACCTTAAGGGACTAGAAAAAGAAGAAAAAAAATCAAACTCAAAGCTAACAGAAGAAAAAAATAATAAAGCAGAGATAACTAAAACAGAGAATAAAAAACAGTAGAGAGGGGCACCTGGGTGGCTCAGTCGGTTAAGCGTCCGACTTCGGCTCAGGTCACGATCTCACTGTCCATGGGTTCGAGCCCCGCGTCGGGCTCTGTGCTGACTGCTCAGAGCCTGGAGCCTGTTTCAGATTCTGTGTCTCCCTCTCTCTCTGACCCTCCCCCGTTCATGCTCTGTCTCTCTCTATCTCAAAAATAAATAAATGTTAAAAAAAATAAAAAAAAAAAAACAGTAGAGAAAATCAGCAAAATCAAGAATTGATTTTTAAAAAAGATCGACAAAATTGACACATCTTTAGCTAACCTAAGAAAAAGAGAGAAGACTCAACTAAAATCAGAAATGAAAGAGAAAATATTACTACTCATTTTAGAGAAATAAAGAGTATTATGAGAGTATCATGAATAATTATATGCCAACAGAAAGGATAATTCGTATGAAATGGACAAATTTCTAGAAGCATGCAGTCCACCAAGACTGAATCATGAGGTAATAGAAAATCTGAATAGATCTCTGACTAGTAAAGAAATTGAATCAGTAATCAAAAACATTCCAACAGATAAAATCCTAGTTTTTGCTGGTAAATTCTACAAAACATGTAAAGAACAATTAACAATAATCCTACTCAAACTCTTCCAAAAATTTAAGAGGGGAGAACATTTCCTAACTCATTCTGTGAGGCCAGAATTACCCTGATACTAAAGCCAAAGACTCTACAAGAAAAGAAAACCACAAAACAGTATCTCTTATGAATAATAATGCAAAATACCTCACTAATTACTAGTAAACCAAATTCGGCAGCATTTAAAAAGGATTATACACCATGACCACGTGAATATATCCCTGGAATGCAAGGATATTTTAATATTCAAAGACCAATCAATATAATACATCACATTAACAAAATGAAGGGGAGAAAAACATGATTACTTCAACTGATGCCAAAAAAAATCCAACAAAAATAAACACATTTTCATGATAAAACTTTATTTTTTTAATGTGTATTTCTGAGAGAGAGAGAGAGAGAGAGAGAGAGAGAGAGAAAGCAAGCATGAGCAGGGGAGGGACAGAGACAGAGGGAGACACAGAATCCAAAGCAGGCTCAAAGCTCTGAGCTGTCAGCACAGTGCCCGATGCAGGACTCAAACTCATGGACCATGAGATTATGACCTGAGCTGAAGATGGAGGCTTAACTAACTGAGCCACCCAGACACCCCCATGATAAAACATTTAACAAACAAGGATTAGAAGGAAATTACCTCACATAACAATGGGCATATATAAAACCCACAGCCAACATCCTACCAAATAATGACAGACTGGAAGCTTTACTTCTAAGATAGTAATACAACAATTATATCCCCTTTTACTACTTCTATTTAACATAGTACTGAAAGTCCCAGCCATAGCAATGAGGCAAGAAAAACAAATAAAAGGCATTCAAGTTGGAACAGAAGAAGTAAAATATCTGTTCATAGACAATATGATCTTATATGTGGAAAACACTGAAGATTCCACACCACCACCAACAACAAAAATCTATTAGAACTAATAAACAGGAGCGCCTGGGTGGCTCAGTCAGTTAAGCATCCGACTTCGGTTCAGGTCATGATCTCCCAGTTTGTGAGTTCGAGCCGCACGTTGGACTCTGGGCTGAAAGCTCAGAGCCTGGAGCCTGCTTTGGATTCTGTGTCTCCCTCTCTCTCTGCCCCTCCCCTGTTCATGCTCTGTCTCTCTCTGTCCCAAAAATAAATAAACGTTGGGAAAAAAAAATTAAAAAAAAAAAAATGAATCTGGACTTGAATAGATGTTTTTCCAAGAAGACACATAAATGGCCAATAAACATATGAAAAGATGCTCAATATCACTAGTCATTAGGGAAATGCAAATCAAAGCCCTGAGATACCACCTCACACCCTTTAGGATGACTGTTAATAAAAAAATAAGAAAATAACAAGTGTTGGCAAAGATGTAGGAGATTGGAAACCCTGCACACTGTTGGTGGGAATGTAAAATGATACACTTGCTATGGAAATTAGTATGCTGCTTCCTCAAAAAAATTAAACACAGAATGACCATATGATCCAGCAATTCCATTTCTGGGTATACATCCAAACGAAGTAAAAGCAGGGACTGGAACAAACATTTGTACATCCATGTTCATAGCCACATTATTTACAATAGCCAAGAGGTGAAAGCAACCCAAATGTCCATCAATGAATGAACAGATCAACAAAATGTGGTATAGACATACAATGGAATATTATTCAGCCTTAAAAAAGAAGGAAGTTCTGATACAACATGCATGAATCTTGAAGGCGTTATGAAGCAAGTTAAGCAGAAAAGGACAAATATTTTTACTCCTTCTATATGAGTTTCTTAGAGTGGTCAATTTCATAGAGACAGAAAGAATGGTGGCTGTCAGGAGCTAAAGGAAGGGGAAATGAGGAGTTAGTGTCTAATGGGGACAGAGTTCCATTTGGGGAAAATGAAAAAGTTCTGGAGATGGATGGTGACAATGGTTGCCCAGCAATGTAAATGCACTTAATGCCACAGAACTGTACACTTAAAATTTCTTTTAATTATAAATTTTGTGTTACGTATTTTACAATAAAAGGATATTTAGTGATTAAATTCTTTTTAAAACACTTTTCAGCTACTGACACAGAAGATTATTACTTCCCTAATCACAGTGACTATTCTCCTATTTTTCCTACAATCCCTGTTTCCCATATCCTAGTAAGAGTCATATTATATTGTTTCCTTCACATTCTGTACATGAGTATTTCTTCAAAAGGCTGTAATGATTCCTGAAGAGGACTGTGGATGTATTCTCAGTCCTTAAATATCTCTATGGTACTTTAAGTTATGTTTTGTGAGCATTTGTAAATATTAAGCATTTTACATCTCCATCAGCAGGATAACCACATTTGACCTACTATTCCCACACTATTTATGTGCCTACGTTGACATTTGGGCACTATGATCATAATAGTGGTCTATCAAAGAAAGAGTAGAGGCAGATTTTGTTTTAAAAAATACTTTCAACATAAGGGCAAATGGTGATAAAGCCTGCCCTCCGCAGTATGACCTGAATTCAGTCTATGTGACAATGTGTTTTCTGTAAGACTATGTTCTCTACACCCTAAATTAATGTGGCTAATTAC
Source organism: Herpailurus yagouaroundi (assembly GCF_014898765.1). Lineage (NCBI taxonomy): Eukaryota > Metazoa > Chordata > Mammalia > Carnivora > Felidae > Herpailurus > Herpailurus yagouaroundi. Next base: position 6,865,546 of record NW_024412421.1, read on the forward strand.
ATGTCTTTTAATTAGTTTTCTTTTTAATGTTTATTTATTTTTGAGAGAGAGAGAGAGAGAAACAGAGAGAGAGCAGAGGAGGGGCGGAGATAGAGGGAGACATAGAATCCAAAGCAGGCTCCAGGCTCTGAGCTGTCAGCGTAGAGCCTGATGCAGGGCTTGAAGTCACCAACCACGATATCATGACCTGAGCTGAAGTCAAACGCTTAACCGACTAAGCCACTCAGGTGCCCCTCATTTGTAGTTTTCTTTATATTTAATGCGCAAATTTACTTTGATTTTTATATGAACAAAAGTCATTAACTTAAGGAGTCTATAAACATTTTGCACTTACACAGGTAACATCGTAAAACCACTTTAAATCTGAAAAACCTTTAAATGATGAGAAAGGACATATGAAGATTTTCTACCTTGCCTGGAAATCAGTGGGCAGTTAGTAATTCGGGTACAATATTTATAATTGCATTATTAGATTTGAAACTCCTTTAAATTTAAAGAGTCTGGATTTAACTGACAAGGAAACATGTGCGAAGCAATGGAAATGGATTGTAAATGTCAGCATCATGTTTGATCATAGCAAGGTGACCTTAAAATGCCATCTTATCCACTTTAATTTAACAAGGCTGATTTCCTAAAATATCAAATATTTGATATAACCAAGAATATATATTGAACTACTGGAACAAATAGCTAGAAGATATTTTAGTCGTCCCACTTGAAAAAGCAAGATGTAGGCAAACCCTTCTCAACATGGATAGCAGGAGGGGCGGGGGCAGTTCTCCTTAAGTGGAAAGTTTTCTCTTTCCTCTTCATTGCAAGCTGGGACAGCCAACTTTGCCCAGACATGAAGAACGTTTTCCTTTACAGGATTGAATCAAGGACCCCTGTTCCCCCATAAATGCCTGCCATTATTCAGACCTCGTAGTCCCTCCTTTTTTAAAGGTGCAGTTTCCTGGGCAAGAACTGATGCATCAAATTCTTAAAATCTTAATGAACAAGCGTTAATTAAACTGCTTTCTTTCCTGAAATGGGAGGCTGGACACACAGAAATGGAAAAAAGGGGCTAAAAATAAGCAAAATTTTAAAATGATCAGTTATTGACAGCTAATTCCTTACCAGTTATTGACAGCTAATTATGGCAGGTCTCTGAATCTTCATAGGTTTTATCTCTTATGCTCTGGAACACATCGTCCACATTCTCCAGGAATCTAGCCTGTTCTTGCTCATCCAGCCTGATTAGCATAATATCATCAACATAGCGGATCAATGTGATAACTGTAGGATGTCCAAATGGTCAAGATCTTTTCAGACTATATTATGACAGAGGGCAGGAGAGTTCAAATAGCCCCGGGGCAAAACTATAAATAGCCCTGGACAAAAACTATAAAACTATTGCTGCTTGTTGTTTATGAATGCAAAGTTCTTCTTTTTTTTTTTTTTTTAATGTTTATTTATTTTTGAGAGAGAGAGAAGGACAGAGTGTGAGCCAGGGAGAGGCAGAGAGAGAGGGAGACATAGAATCCGAAGCAGGCTCCAGGCTCTGAGATGTCAGCACAGAGCCCGACGCGGGGCTCAAACCCACGAACCATGAGATCATGACCTGAGCTGAAGTCGGACACTTAACCGACTGAGCCACCCAGACACCCCTAATGCAAAGTATTTCTAATTCACCAAATTAATAGCTGCAAACTATGTATCTGAAACCATAATATTTGGCTTTAGCGAAGATATACACATCTGACACGGTGACTGCGATTGGGACTGGCGCTTGGTTATTTACGTGGAAGTTTACTGTTGGCCCCTGGGATGCATCTTGTTTCTACAAGGACCAGTCAAGAATTGAATGGAAATATGAAAGGAGCATTAATCTTTAGATCCCTAAAGGTGACACTAATTTCTACCATTCCCCCATCCTGAGAAGTCATATTGTTTTCATCTGCCATCTTGGCTGGAGATGGAAAGGGGAGCAGTTTCCACTTGGCCTTCCCCACATTAAGGATCCAGCTACCAAGTATGTCACTCTCAGTTATATATCCAGGGACCAGAACAATGATCACTGGGTGGGGCTGTAGCTGCAGTGGACTTCATTTACTGAGCCCCCACATGACCCCTCACCCTAAAAGGAGGAACAATATGATGCTATAGGTCTCTGGACAACAAGGTCAGCTTGGATCCTAAGTCCAACATGAATCAAAACGTTTGGGTGTTCTCTTTTCCCCAGGGTTCAGTCACCCTCGTTAGTGGCTGTAGATCCACTTGGAGGAAGACGAGGAGAATCATTACTATTTTTTTTATATTTTTCTACGTTTTTGTTCATTTATTTTTAGGGAGACAGAAACGGAGAGAGCGAGCAAGGGAGGGTCAGGGAGAGAGCGAGAGAGAGAATCCCAAGCAGGTTCCGCACTGTTGGTGGGAAGCCTGACACGGGGCTCAAATTCACTAATGATGAGATCATGACCTGAGCCAAAACCAAGGTCAGACACTTAACCTATTGAGCTACCCAGGCACCCCTCATGACTATAGATATTTGCCATAGTGTTGCAGGGTCCTTCTTCTTGGAGACCTGACATGTTCTTCAGTCAGTGAATTTTGAGTCAAAACACTGGCTCGGATCTGGAAACGAGGCAAGAAATCTTTTTTTTTTTTTTTTTTTTATTGAGGCCACTGCCCTCAGCCTTCTTCTGGTCATCCATCTATGATTTCCTCTGGTGGTACAAGCTGAGTGGTACTTGTGTTGACTGAGGATCTATTCTGTCTCTAGGGATGCCATGTTTTATTAACCATCTCCCTAACTCCCATAGTCCACTCTCTGCCAGCACTCCAAACCTGTTACTCTCTACGACAACTGTATCTGCTTGGCACTTGGATATAGTCCTCAAACTCCATTGTTCTTACAGTTTTGATTTTCCTCCATATTTTCCAAACACCTGCATGGCACTAGGCAGTACATTCCTTTGCCATCCTTCCTAATTCATCACTGGTAAGAGTTTTAACAATAGGACCTACCACCTTGTGCCACAGGTTACCTGGGCCCCACCGACCACCAGTGATAAAGTCCTCACTGCCAGCCAGGTGGCAAATGACCCAACTTCCAGGTCCCATCATATTGCCTACTTTCTCAGACTACTCCCAGGACCAACTGGCACAGATTGGGTTCCCTGGAAGCAGATACTGAAACAGAGTTTGACCTGAAAGGAATTCATCAGAAAGAAAGTGAGTGGAAGGGGGAAGGAGGAAGCAGAAGGAGAAGTTGAACCACAATACAGGCTCATTGAAGCCTGGCCAATATATAGCACATATGACCAGTCACAATCGTCCAATGGTGGGCCAAAGTGGCTGGGCCTCTATATCCTGCCATGATCAGTCATTGCATGTTGGCCACCTCAGGAACAGCATGCCGATGGGTGAAAAGGCCTTCTGCAGCCAAGGCAAATCCTGAAGAAGCTGAGAACAGAAGCCTGTTCATAGACTGCAGGCCTAGCCAAAATTTCTTCAGGAGAGATCTGATGGGCATACCTCCATATCCATCACAAACACCATGCCGCAAAGAAAGACCACACCACGGTTAAATACAACACCGAATGAAAGAAGCTAGACCCAAATGAGTACATACTGTAGGATTCCATTTACATAAACTTCAGAACACAGTCAAACTGATTGGTACGATAGAATGAGAAAAGTGTTTTCTGCTAGCGGAGCATATTGACTAGAGGGGGGTGTGAGGGAGGCTTCTGGGGTGCTTCTATCACTTGTCTGGTGCTGGCCACATGGGTGCACTTGCTTGGCAAAAAGTCATCCAGCTCTACATATATGATTTGTTCATTTTTAAATATCAATATTATTATATTTCAACAAAATGTATTTATCAAAAAGTAAATGTTAAATATTTATTTCAAGGCCTAGAAAAATACATACTGATTCAAGGACACACATGCACCCCAATGTGTATAGCATCAACAGTAGCAAAGTTATGGAAAGAGCCCAAATGTCCATCGACTGATGAATGTATAAAGATATAGTGTATATACAATGGAATACTACATGGGGATGAAAAAGAATGAAATCTTGGGGTGCCTGGGTGGCTCAGTCAGTTAGGCGTCCGACTTCCACTCAGATCATGATCTCACAGTTTGTGAGTTCAAGCCCCATGTCGAGCTCTGTGCTGACAGCTCAGAGCCTGGAGCCTGCTTTGGATTCTGTGTTTCCTCCTCTCTCTGCCCCTCCCATGCTCATTCTCATCTTTCTCTGTCTCTCAATAATAAATAAACATTAAATTAAAAAAAAAAGAAAAGAAAAAGAATGAAATCCTGCCATTTGCAACAACATGGATAGAACTGGAGGGTATTACGCTAAGCAAAATAAGTTAGTCAGAGAAAGACAGATACCATATGACTTCACTCATATGTGGAATTTGAGAAACACAGCAGATGAACATAGGGGAAGGGAAGGAAAAATAAGAGAAAAACAGAGAGCGAGGCAAACCATAAAAGACTTTTAAATACAGAGAACAAACTATTGCTGGAGGGGAGGTGGCGAAGTGGGCTAAATGGGTGATGGGCATTAAGGAGGGCACTTTTCAGGATGAGCGCTGGGTGTCATATATAAGAGATAAATCACCGGGTTCTACTACTCAAACCATGACTACATTGTAGGTTAACTAACTTGAACTTAAATTTTTAAAAAAGACAAAAAGGAAAGAAAAATATATAGTAATATCAAAATCATGATGGATTTCATTGCCAAGGAAAAAAAGTTGATCATTTTTTAATATTTTAAGAAAATAATAGCATTAATGGTTATGTGGATATTGCAAAACTCTGGATGGTGGGCCTTAAATAACTAAAGTTGGGCAAACTCTAGGCCTAATCTAACACTGGGTTTCTAGAATTTTCCCCTTCATGGTGCAGATGGTTCTATGGTGCAGCAATGCTCTATTACTTTTGTCAGAGCACTTCAAGTTAGCATTTATGTATCTGTTTGATTCCTAATTCTGTTTGTTACTTAACACTGGACATCATGCAATCTTAGATCATCACTTTTGTAGAGGAAATAGAAACCAAAATATCAGGAATGGCCTATCAGTCTTTCAAATTTTCTCTTCCTTTTATCCTCTTGATTTTTGAAAACCCAATAGCAAAGAAGTTTCTTCCTTAATCCACATATCTTTTCATTTTTCTGTCCACCTCTGAATGCCATGAGGATATATGCAAAAGAAGAGGGGGAAAATGTACTTTAAGCAATCAAGAGTTATTTTTACCACCTCTGGGGAAAAGAGAAGTCTCCAACAGAAAAGATAGAGATCCATGGGATATGGATTCTGGCTGAAATTCTTCAGACACACAAACACCTACCTTCCAAGTTCTTGATCACCTTTTTTTGACTGAGGTAATTCATCTCTCTCCCCACTCTATGAACCTGCTCATTGCTCCTCTGCAGAATTTATAGTTTACATGAGAATAGTTATGTATTAATAGTAATAAGCCCTACAATAGACATTTGTCATTTGGAGGCAACTCATGTCCTTTCCCTCTTTTTCTTTTTTTTTTTTTTTTAATTTTTAACGTTTATTTATTTTTAGAGAGACAAGAGTGCGAGAGGGGGAGGGGCAGAGAGAGAGGGAGATACAGAATCCAAAACAGGTTTCAGGCTCTGAGGTGTCAGCACAGAGCCCAACGCAGGGCTCGAACCCACAAACTGTGAGATCATGACCTGAGCCAAAGTCGGATGCTCAACTAAGCAACCCAGGTGCGCCTTTTCCCTCTTTTTCAAAGCTCTGCAAATTCCTTGGAGGATAGACCTCTCTGCCATTGAGTATAGTCTTCATAGGAGTGTAGTTTTTCCTCCTTCCTCTCCTTACTACCAAACAGTGAGGATGAGGGAGATGGGTACCGTGATCTGGGCTCAGCCCCACCCATCATTCACACCTGGGACTTGGAGTCCTGAGAGCATCAGGAAGGACGAAATGGTAGGAGAGAAGTCATTTACCACCATACCAAGGCACCTTGATCATTCTGCTCCCGCTGCAATCTTTGTATTAGTTTCTTACAGCAGCAGATTTAGTTTCCTAGGATAACAGATCACCGCAAACTGGGTGGCTGCACGCAACAGAAGTTTACTCCTTCACTATTCTGGAGGCCAGAGGCACTGGAGTCAATATCACTGGACTGAAAGCAAGGTGTCCACAGGGGAGAATCTGTTTCTTGCTTCTTCCAGCTCCTGGTGACCAACAGCACTCCTTGGCTTGTGGCCACCATCACTCTCATCTTCAAGGCCAGCATCTTCAAATCTTTCCCTGCCACACTATCACATCACCTTCTCCCATGTGTATATCAAATCTCCCTCTGCCTGTCTCTCACAAAAACACCATGCCCGTGGGGTGCCTGGGTGACTCAGTCGGTTGAGCGACCACCTTTGGCTTGGGGTATGACCTCGTTCTTTGTGGGTTCGAGCCCCATGTCAGGTTCTGTGCTGACAGCTCAGAGCCTGGAGCCTGCTTCGGATTCCGTGTCTCCCTTTCTCTCTGCCCTTCCCCCACTAGTGTTCTGTCTCTCTCTGTCTCTCAAAAATGAATAAAAACGTTTAAAAAATTAAAAAAAAAAACCCATGCCCCTACTTAGGGCCCACATAGATAATCCAGGATCATCTACCCATCTCAAAGTCTTCAATTTTAATCATGTCTTTGAAGTCTTTGCAATCTAAGGTAACATTTACAGGTTCTAGGTACCTGATGGCTTTGGGGGCCATTGCCCAGCCAGCAACAATCTTTGACAAAAGTTTTTGAATGTCTGTGAATTGATCTGATGTGGCCTTCAGCATTCAAGACAGAGGGAATTTATTCATTCCTATTTCCTTTAAATCATCTAGGAAGTAAGTGAAAATGAGAAAGCAAAATGGTGAAAGGAAGGAACCTTGCATATTATCCCCAGGCAGTGTTCATCAGGCTTGAGGGGCCCAGAGCTTATGATACAGTTTTCCACTCAGAGTCTCTCCCCCTAAAGCAAATATTTCCCAAACTCTAGCATTCACAAAACACTTTTAAAATTTTTGCCAGATGGAATATCACCCATATTCTGCATGGCATCTACATTATTACTTATGTTATGTTCTTTGTTAAAGGCACTTTCTTTTTAGCTTTAAAGAAACACTGTTGAAAAGAAATGTTTATTTTACTACTAAAAAGAAAAAAAACAGGGGTGCCTGGGTGGCTCAGTTGGCTAAGCATCCAACTCTTGATCTCAGCTCAGGCCTTAATTGCAAGGTCATGAGTTGGAGCCACACATTGGAACCTAATTTAAAAAAGAAAAGAAAAAAGAAACATCGCCAATAATAAAACACAATACAAACTAAATTTCAGATACTATTGCCTGAAAAGGCTCTGAGTCTGAGGCCCACTGTCTTTGTTTTAGGAAGATTGGTAGGAATTTGGTGTTAGACTAGCACCCATCTGAGCCTTTTCTTTTTAGAAGGGTATAAAGAGAACGAAAAAGGAATGCTCACTCTCTTCCAGTTCAACATCATAAAACTCCCTAAAATTATAATTTACCCATCACTAAAATGGTCATATGGATGACTAGGAATCCCTGCCCCTAGCAGAAAAAAAAAAAAACAGGTTTTAATATCTACCCACCTTACCTCCCTTGAGTTTCTATTCTTTCCTCCATCTCCTGTGTCTTTGACCTCTGCAGACACAGCCACTGCAGAGAATTCATTGCCTACTGAACCACTCCGGACCTCCATTTCCTCATCTGCAAAATGACGGCAATAATATAGTGCCTTCCACAGGGTTGTTGTGGCATTAAGTCAGTTAAAATATATAAAGCACATATTTAGGTTTATATCTGATGCATAGTGTTATATAAGCATCTGCTATAATAAAACGGCCGTTACTAATATTCCCATCAACTAGGTATATAGTTATTTATTGCCAGCGTTGTGTTTTGCCTTTTGCTAAGCTTGTGGGGACTGGAAGAGGAATAAGCCATAGTCTTTTCCTCCAATGAACCTATCATTTCACGAGAGAGGTGGGTGAATGTCACATAAAGCAGTAAAAACAAACACCTCTATGGCAATTTTTTAAACAGCCTACCCTAGTAACCAAAAATCACACTAAGTGCAGACGAACACTGGCTGGTGGTCCTCGCTTCCATTTACCTCCGAGGATCCATTCTTTGCCCTTCTTTCCCTGCTCTGTGCCAAGCTGCTGACCAGAACCCCTCGTCTCTGGCTTCCAGTGAGAGGAAGCCCATAGGAAGCACCAGCAGGAGGTCCAGAGAGTGGGAGGAGAGAAAGGCCGGGGGACTTCTCCCCAACCTGTGCTTGCCCAGCCTGCCCGTCTGCACCTGTCCTTCTGCTAGTAGATGCCTCTCTCTATGACACCCCTCTACCTCTGGTCTCTTGCTTTCCTGTTTCCTCTTCTGGCTCCCCACTGCCGTTGGTCTCTGGAAGTATCAGCGTCCTTTATTGGTCCCTTAACTCTGCTCATGGCTCTGTAAATAGGCCCTTCGTTGAACTCTCTCCAGTTAAATCTTTTTGAGGGACTTCTGTTTCCTGCCAGGGCCACGACTGATCCAAGAGCCACAAGACACCAGTAATCTGAGAATGATCTAATTCCTCTAATAACTAAGAGCTATGTTAAGGAACATTAAACTTATTGTAGAAAACAGTAGAATGATCCAGACTTTCTTTGTCGGCCAAATTATCCTGTAGCGATAGCAGGGATGGCTAAAATGTTTTGAAGATTCTCTATGTGACAGGACTTTGCTAAGCCCTCTTTCTGCCCCATCTAATTTACGCTCCCCAAACCCAATGAGTGTAGTAACCTTAATATTAAAACGAATAAAGAGATTAGGAAGGGTTAAATAACCTCCCCAAATGGGGAAGGGCAGAGCCAGAGTATAAGCCCAGTTTGACCTGCCATGGGGCTATACTGATTCCCTTACGCTCCCTTTTCCACCAGGCTATGCAGCCTCCCTTCCAGAAGTGAGAAGCTGCCACTGGACAGGAGATGTCACGGATTTCAGATGACTAGGAAAAAGAAGTCCCTCCATTGCCTTTTTTGTGGAACACCTGCTCGCCTGGAATTGTTTTAAGTATCTATTGTCCAAACAAATGTGTTATTTTCTAAAATCCTTCAGATTTGCTCTCTCTGAGCTATTTGAGAAGATTTAGGTTAAAACAACGGGCAGGGGAAAGAAATGCATATATATTTTCTACAAGTTTGTGAAATCACTTAAAATCACATCATTCGACTCCATTTGCTGATCTGATTACCCAATTACTTGCTAGGTAGCTTTACATTATGCACCCACAGACGTAGCCAGCCGTCTTTCCAGGCAGCTCTCTCCCCCTCTCCCTCTCTCCCTCTCTCCCTCTCTCTCTCTCCCCACCTCCCACCACTCCAGGCTTTATTTCCATCTACCTACTTCTCCCCTAAACAGCAATTTTTCTACCTATTTTTTCAATTATTACAACAAAAGCTTTCAAGTTAAAGAAAACAATACTGCTTTCTTCCCAAAGCCAGCCTTTCTCTGACACAAAGTAACAGTGATACTAAACATTGCTAGCAATTGTTATGAAAATGCATTTCTCTGTATCCCGTTGTCATGGCAGCTAAAGATCAAGACATGCCCGCTACATACAGCAATTTATACTGATCTGAAAGACTGTTTGGGGGAAACATTAAAATGTATAATCGAATGCATTTGAAACCATAGCCCGACAAAGTACGATATCGGTTATTCAAATAACATTTCTAAAGCAAAGTACATCATTTATTTCAATCAATGTTGTGTTCATTATTTATGCTTGTGGAGTTACTTTAATTTCCAACACACTGGCAATTTTATTATGTTTCTCAGCACTCAGAATCTTCACATTACCTTTGCCCAGGCACTGGCCAACCTAACACAGACAGCAACGTGCACGTCACACTGTGAGACCCAGAGCCTCTATAGCATTTCTTCTATTATTTCTTTGTTTGCAGGGCGGGGGCATCCCTTGGGTTGGACTGCAACTACCCGAAATGTCACAGCGTGGTTAATTCCCCTTCTTCCGGATACTCTACCGTATATGCCACGTTTTTGCTTCTCTGTGGGGGTGGGGAGCAAAGTCCACGACTAAGAAAGATGGGGAGTAGGGGGTGCCGGAGAGAGAATATAAAGGGCTGAGATGCAAATAATTGAGTACAAAATGCCACTCTTATTAGCAATTTGGATGGTGGTTCTTGCCCCTAATCCTTTTCATTGGTTATCCCTCAAAATCTCCCAGGGAGACCACTGGCATTTGGCAGGAGGGAAGTAGGGGCATGGGGGGATTAAGGAGCTGTGATGGCAGAACAGATCAGTAGCAGAGCTAGGATGAGAACTCAGAATTCTGACATTCCTGAGCCATTGTTCGGCCTGTGGCCCGCTAGACATGGGCCTAAGGAATTTTATTGAGATTAACTAAAGCTTAACTGACTGCCACTCTTCCTAGGGTAATGAGTTACACTGCTTTTCCCACAGCTGGTATCGCACACGAACATTTGGCCTTGACCTTATGAAACTGATTTTTATCAGTTGATCATCTCTCAGGATGGTCACTGATTTCATCCTTTTGAATCCTGCGCCTTGAAGATTGGCATCCACCTGCCAAAAGCAGCCGGTAGCTTCCCCTAAGGTCAAGCTTTCCTTCTGAAATTACGCACCCAAGTCATATGTAGACATTTACATTTGGCATGGAAGAAGGCAGGCATGTAAAATCACCAGGTGATTGCACTTCCCCCCTCACCCTTACCTGAAGTTGACAGAATCTGATAAATGTGGTCACATCGTTGAAAAGAGAAGCAGTAAAAAGCTGTCACTGAGAGACTGCGTCTGTGTATCAGGCACAATGCTAAGTGTTTTTATTAAGTTATTAAGTTAAGTTATTATTATTAGCCTTATGTCTACAAAGGGGAAACTGAGACACGCTCATGTTAAGTAGCCTGTGCCCTGTGACACAGCTGGTAAGTAGCACAGCCGAGATGTGACTACACTTGCTTGGGTCCAGAGATGACTGCTCGGCCACAATGCTAAACTGCCTCTGTGACACAAAGTTGCTAAGAGTTCAAGGCTCTGGATTCCAAAAAGCCAAGGTCTTTGTTCTGGCTACCTGTGTCATCTTGGATAAATTACTCCACAAGGCTGCAGTTTTCGTGTGTTGTGATCATTTCTGCTAGGTTTGCTAAATATAGTCATCAGCACTGTGCCTGGCACGTAGCGAGCCATCCAAGAACATCAGCTGCTCATTCTAAGGAGTGAACACGTTCAGACTAAATGGACCAGGACTTCTGGCCCGCGGTAGAGAAGTGCAAGGCACGTGGGGAAAAGAATGCATTCCCTATACAAGGTCTGGCCCCTTCCACTAAAGAAGCAAGCAAGACAGAAGGAGAAAAATGAGAGAAGAGGGATGCCATGACCAGGGAACAGAGGAAGCTTTTTCAAGTGAGTGGAGGCTTGGCTGTGTTTTGAACAAATTAAGATAAAGAAGGAAGCCAGCACAAGACGGGCTCTGGGGAAGAAAGACACTCTAACAAGGAACTAGTTTGAGGCGGTGGCTTCCCAGGGTGATTAAATTAAACACTCCCTTCAGTCAAACAACTAGTGTAACTGATTTTTTTCTGTTTACAGAGTCCTTAGTTGCCTGAATTTTGCAACTCCTTGGTGCCATATGATCACTTTTCTTTTCTGTCTTTTCCTACTCAAAGACAGAAGACTTTAAATTTCTTTTCTAGGGGGAGAAAAAAAATTTCTCTTCCAGGAAACAAGCATTCTCTCATAGGAAACCATGAGAATAAAATTTTGCAGCTAACTTCCCAACACTGAGAAATCTTGTCTAGGAGTCAAAGGCCTAAGACTAGAAGGCAAAGGCCTGTGGTTGAGTCCAGGCTCTGACACTCACTGCTTGGCCTTGGGAACCTCATGCCTCCTCCCTCCTGTGTCTGCTTTCTCATTAGTACAATGGAAGCCTTTTATCTGCTTTAAGATTGTATGATTTAGGGGAGCTCATTCTATGAGAAAGATATTCTTTGATCAGTAGATACTATCCATAGCATGATTTATTATTGGGGGAGGGGGATATTTTCATGGTTAGTGGTTTTATATGATAATCACCAGTCCCTAGGGACTTGGAATAATTTCACCATCAAAATTTTCCATTATCGTGGCATTATAACTCTGTTTCAACAAGCTTGCTCAAGTAACTTTTCTATTGCAAATTCACATGATAATAGCATTATAAACGGCATCTCCAAAGACTTCAATTAAAATTGATTTGTCATTGTAATCTTAGCTAATAATGGTATGGTAATGGCATTATAATGAGGAGATCAAAGACTTACACTGAAATTATTTTGGCATTGTTATCCTATATTCTAAATGGCTTTGAATAGGCTGCTCTATACATAGATTTGAAACTGTGTGTCATTGGGATATTATAAGCTAAGAGCATCGGCAGTGGAATCATCCACGCCTTTCCCCCAAAGCCCAGCTTGGAATTTCTTCTCTCTTTTCATTTCCCATAAAGGTCAAGTTCAAACAAAGCCTCGGCTGTACGTCCCCCCTCCCCAGTCTTGCAGGGAACAGGCAAGAGATTGTGAGGATGCTGGAGAGTACCTAGAAACACTGCTCTCACATGAGGCTGGAGCCAGCCCAGACATTTTCTTTCCGCAGACATGGGGGCCTGAGTGTTCCTCTACCCAGGGCTGGGACACGCTGACCTGAGAGATAGAAACCAGGCCTGACCAAGGGGTCCTGTTAGTGGACACAGGACTCCCGCCCCCTTCAGAGGTGGTCATGCAATTGGAATTCTGCAGTTTGTGACATTTAGCGCCTCTTGTCTCTTGTCCCTTGTGGCTTTGCAGTTGCCACCCTTGTGGGCTTTGATTGGACTTGAATCCTTGGCTCCCAGCTTTCTGACTATGAAAACAGTTGTGTGTGTGGTTGTTTCCTGTTTATTCATTAACTTTGACAGGGACACACATTAAATCTAACCAAATATAGACTCAATATTCATATTTACATCAAGGTTCTAAAATTATTCTAGTTTAGAGACTATTATTATTTCATCAGTTGACATTAGAACCATACAAGTGTATGGTTCTTATTACAGGATAGAAGCTAGCCTAACTATGTGAAATATTTTTGATTCTCATTATTCATGGTAGTCATGTTCTATAACGCCATCACAAACACTGAGTCAGTGCATACAGAGAGCCACTGCTCCTAGGGGAAATACAGGGTTAGGTTCCTGTGAGCCTCTGGCCACATTTTTGTCAACTGATTGGTATAGAACCCTGTTTTCTGTGTTTGTGTTTAAAGACACCTAATTTAGTATATGTGGTTGACTCATTCACATTCAACTCTTAGCCAACAACACTATAATGCATGCCTGAATGACACTGATCTAACACATGTATTTTCTCCATATGGCCCATAGCAGCCTTTTTCATTCTTAGGAACACTAAACGGCACGGCAACACCATGCTTGACGGCCATTTTAAACAATGAAATCACCAATGAAAACAACAAACATGTTAAAAACGTGGCACTAAATAGTGAAAAAAATATTTGTTCATAGTATAGGAGCTGAAACAGGAGGGCAGACCATCACTGTTCAATCTCATCTATGAATGACCACGAAATTTCCACAGGTGTTGATTTGGGGAGTTACAAATAAATTTTCATGAGTAGACAAATTTGCAAGCACAGAATCTATAAATATAAGAATCCACCACATAATAGTTTATTTAATCTCTACGTCAACCCCATAAGTTAGGTACTATTATCATCTTCACATCACAGATGAGGAAACTGAGGCATGGAGATAATAACCAATTTTCTCAATGTTCAGTTTTAATTCAAATTGATTGACTTGGTTTTCTGTTTAAAATGAAATAAACCAGGGGGTGCCTGGCTGGCTCAGTCAGTAGAGCATGCAACTCTTAATCTCAGGGTTGTGAGTTCAAGCCCCATGTTGGGTGTGGAAGCTACTTAGAATAAAAAATTTTTGTTTTTAATTTTTAATGAAGTAAGTCATATGCTTAGTATTTGGGTTTTTTGTTTGTTTTTAGGGGATCAATTCAGGAAAATTGTATGGCCCTAGTTTGGGGAGAAAAGAAGTATCTATGGACCTCCAATGTTTCCAGCTTTTCAATCAGGCCATGTTGGGGGCGCCAGCTTGTAAAAAATGTAGCAGACACTATTGGTACTAACCTAAATTCACCCCTGCCCCTCTTCTTCCTGGCTGTTAGAGTGCCAACCTTCTGTGTGGTTCTGCATTGAAGACAGAAGCCTTCCACTGCACCAGGAGATGAACCTCTATTTATATAAACCAATCAGAGAAACTCATTTTCCTAATCAAACTGGTTTAGACAAGGGCATGTGTTGTAATTCTAGCCAATGGGAAGTGAAGGAAACCACCTGCAAAGCTCCAGGGAAAAGGCTTTTTTCAGAGATATCTGAGAAGAAGCAGTCCCTTCTTCTGCCTGTTGTTGTCAGTGTGTAAGAATGTGATAGTTGGAACCACAGCAGTCATCTTGTGACCATGAGGAAACAAATTGGGATGGCAAAGTTGAAAGATGGAGCTTAGGCACAGAATCAAACATTCCTAAGGTCACCCTACTTCTAGCCCTTTGCCATGTGAGACAGTAAGCCCCTACTGCTGAAACTGCTTTTAATAAGTAGAAACTGAAAGTATCCTTCCAGATACAGGACTTCTTGCTTGGGAACCCATTATAATGGAGAGCTGGGAGACACTAAGTATAGAAATTGTACCAACAGAAACACATAGAGGTTGAATTCTATTCAAGATGCGCAATGTATTGGTTGCTAAGAGATGCTGAGAAGATATAAATGACCAAGGAAGTTTCCCCTACTCAGAGATAGCTTATAATCTAGTTAGTTGAGAAAACCAAACACAGCCAGCTCAAGAATTCTTGTGCAAAGAAACAGTAAATTCCATTTAATTCTGCCAGCATTAATTCTGAAATACATGTGATAGGGGTCTGTCGATGAATTAGATATACTCCCTGTCCTCCACAATCCAGTAGAGAAAATTAGACGGATAGGCGATTATAATATTGTGGAAAGGGCTTCAAAAGAAAGGTAAATGAGAAATTAATTTCTTTTGGCAGGCCGAGGAAAGCCTCATGTCTTTCCTGCTTAAAATTCTTCAGTGGTTTCCAATTACCCTTCATTTATTCAACAAATATTTATTGGGCAATTACTCTGGCCCAGCCCTATTCTAGGTGCTGGGACACAGCAGTGAGGAAAACAAGGTCCCTACTCTCTAATGACCTTACATTCTAATTAAAGGAAGAAAATACAATAAACAAGTGAGTAAATATAACCTATGTCAGAGATGCTATTACCAAGAAAAATAGAGAGAGTAGGAATGCTAGGATTTCAAGGTGCTATTTTATATGGGATGGTGAGATGCTGGCATTTGAGCAGAGAGCTGAAGGAAGCTAGGGAGTGAGCTCTGTGTGGATGTCTGGCGAAAGTGTTAGAGGCAGAACGAATAGCAAGTGCAAAGGCCCCGAGGCAGAGAATGCCAGGCATATTTGAATAACAAGATGGCAGGTCAGTGTGCCTGAAGCAGATGAGTAATGGGAATTTCAGCTGTAGAAGGTGAGATCAGAGAGGTAGTCAAGGGTGGAACCAGATTTACCATGAAGTTAATGAAGCTCTGACAATGTGCTCAGAAAGTCATAGATTTTGGTATAATCTGGAAAAGTAAGATATTTTAGCCACGATCAGTTAGGACTGCTGTCTCTCTCCACTCTGACTTCTCAATCACATTTCCCTCTATACTGGATCTTTAGAGAGGCTGCAGGTATTTGGGGAAGCTGGCTAAGAGGAAATTATCTTAGGGATACATCTAGTCTGGGGTTAGTGAGATAAATTTGTGTGGATCACAAGTCACTTCCATGACTAGCTGACCCTAAGTAGGAGTGGCTTCCAGGAATACCCCTCACCCAAAGATGCAGAGTCAGGGGTCCGGTGAGAATATGAATAGGTCATATGAAGCCCAGGTCTGAAACTCTGTGAGTAGTCAGAAGCAACAAGGTGTTAAATATACAGAACAGGAAGCTAGTCTTTAGAAAATTTAGAAAATTCTCCCAGTGTGTAAACTCACAAGCAAAAGTAAATTGAGTCCTCACTGACACCTAATCATGACAGAATTTTTCTCCCTTAAGGAATATATTCAAGCCTGCAGAAACTACAGTGATAAATGCACCTTTGTTGACTGAATCTTGAGAAACAGAGTTTATCAGACAGGGCACAAATCCAAAGCAGTACTATAAACAGCAAATCTATCTCTGTGTAAAGTCACCCACTATCAATTGTAAGAAGCAAATTTCAAAATATCATCCTAGAGGAAAAACTGAGTTATCTTTCTATTCTCTCTATCGAATATGATATTATAACATCCTTGTCATATAGAGAGATAATCAAAGCACATGCAAAGAATTTAGGGAGAAAAATGTGACAGAGGTGGTTCAATCAGTTCATTAATATATATATTATGTGATTTTGCTAGATTTTGTTATGCTGGGGGTATGTGTCAGTTTTTTGACTTCTAATTTGTGGTGAGTTCTTTTCTTATCCTAAAACTATATTCACTTTCAAATGCTATTTTGTATTCCTGATTCTTTTTTCTTTATCTTAAAGAGAGCCCCGAGACTGCATCAGAAAACTCAAGTTGGTTGTATGTGGAAGACTTCCGAGTCATGGTACAATAAAATCCCAGCTAAGGTTTATAAAAATCATTCCAGAAAGTTCAGTAGTGATTCCCAGATTTGGGGATTCACGGACCAGTAATATTTCTAAAATATTTTAGGGGACCAGCATTTGATTCCCAACTTCAAAAATAAAAAGCCACATAAATAAGCATTTAAAACAGCCATATCTATTGTGGTTATGTTTTTTTTTTTTTTTTTGATACTTCTTATATAGACACCTACTTAAGTCTTTATGGATAAAATTAAATGACATGTTGGGGCGCCTGGGTGGCTCAACCGGTTAAGCGTCTGACTTTAGCTCAGGTCACGATCTCACAGTTCGTGAGTTCGAGCCTTATGTCGGGCTCTGTGCTGACAGCTCAGAGCCTGGAGCCTGCTTCGGATTCTGTGTCTCCTCCTCTCTCTGCCCCTCCCCTGCTCATACTCTGTCTCTCTCTGTCTCCCAATAATAAATAAATGTTTAAAAAAAGTTATATGACGTGCACTTTGTTTTAAACTTAACCGACAGAGTATGGGGGAGTGAGAAAACAAGACTGGTCATTTGTTGGTATTTGTTGAAGTTGGGTGCTGGGTATATGGAAATCCATCACACTAGTCTAAATTTGTAAACGTTAGTGATTTTCATTAAAAAGGTATAAAAATTGGGGTGCCTGGGTGGCTCAATCAGTTAAGCATCTATCTGACTCTTGGTTTCGGCTCAGGTCATGATCTCACTGTTTGAGAGAGCCTCACTGTTTGAGAGCTCACATGAGAGCCTGCTTGGGATTCTCTCTCACCCTCTCTCTCTGTCCTTCCCCCACTTGTGCTGTCTCTGTCTCTCAAAATAAATAGATAAAACTTAAAAAAAATTTTAAGGTACAAAAATTAACTAGCTCTAACTTACAATTCTGTAAAAGAAAGGATATATGAGCACTCCAGAAGTTGGGATGCCATAAAATGCCATCCTATATACTTAATAAATTCAATCTTATGAAAAACTCACTCACTATACTGTGCTTATTTTTCTTCTTGCTGTTTCACTGTCCATCGGTGAAATGCATCCCAAGCTGTTCAGGGAACACGTATTTGGGAGTGAGGTCATGTTGGCAGCTAACTCTCAAATGATTTAAAAAAAAAAAAAAGTTCTTGGGTCAGCTGGGTGACTCAGTCGTTTCAGCATCCAACTTCGGCTCAGGTCATGATTGGTAGGGCTGGCCTCTGCGCTGACAGCTCAGAGCCTGGTGCCTGCTTCAGATTCTGTGTCTCCCTCTCTCTCTGCCACTCCCCCACTTGCACTCTGTCTTTCTCTCAAAAATAAATAAACATTTTTTAAAAATTTCTTTGAATTGTATTTCCCAATTTTTTTGTAAGTTTATGGTGTGTGTGTGTGTGTGTGTGTGTGTGTGTGTGTGTGTGTAACTGGAGTTCAATGTTGGGTTTTGCCCATGCACATGCACATTACTACATACATATGTCACATAATCTGAGCTCTCAGTTTCTCAATCTGAAAAGTGGGTGTAATAATATGTACTTCAATGGGTGGATCTTACACATTGACAGTAAAAACATGAATTGGTGCAATCCCTGTGGGGAACAATTTTGCAATATCTTCTCAAATGTATCCCCTTACTTTATGGCCTAGCAATCTTACTTCTGGGAATATATCCTACAATGACACTTGCATATATATGAAATGACACATATAAAAGATAGTCATTGTAACATTGCTTTTAATTACAAACCCTGGAAACAACCCAATGTTCATCAACAGGAGATTGATTAAATGTTGGTACCTCCATACAATGCAGCTGGGAAAAAGAACGAGGAACTTACACATGAAAAGACATTCACTATAAATTATCCAGTGAGAAACATAGAATACAGGACATGTACATAATTTACTACCTTGGGGTTCAAAGAAAGAAGGGAATATAGGGCTATTTATTCATATTTGTTTAAAGAAAATGAAAGGACATGAAATCAGGTGTTAAAATAGGTTCTTGTTTTGCAGGAGGATTTTTTTGAAGAAGTAGGAATGGGGGACATGGTAACAGAGTCAAGACATTTTGCTGTATAATTTTCTATGTTTTTATTATTTTTTTAATTTTTTAATGTTTATTTATTTTTGAAAAAGAGAGTGCTTGCAAGTGGAGGAGGAGCAGAGAGAGGGAGACAGGAGATCCGGACCGGGCTCTGCACTGACAGCAGAGAGCCTGATGTGGGGCTCCAACTCACGTACCTCGAGATCATGACCTGAGCCAAAGTTGTTCCAACACTTAACTGACTGAGCCACCCAGGAGCCCCTCTATGTTTTCATTTTAAATTGTATGAATGTATTCAAAACACAAGCTTTGAAAAAGACGATGTGTGTTGTGAGAACATTTATGGCACATAGTATTAAAAATAATGAAAGTGATTATGGTTCTTATCGTTGCCACCATCACGATTATAGCATTACCCCTCTGGATCTGCACTGTCCAATAGAGAAGCCACTGGACACGTGTGGCTATTCGGCATCTGAAATGTGGCTGATCCAAACTGACAGCACAGTGTGAAATACATACCAGACTGCAAAGACTCAGCGGGAAGAAAAGACTGTAAAATACCACACTAAGAATTTTTATATTGAGGGGCATCTGGATGACTCAGTCAGCAGAATGTGCGGCTCTTGATCTCAGGGTGGTGAGTTCAAGCCCCATCCATGTTGGGTGCACAGCCTACTTAAAAAAGAAACAATTTTTGGGGCGCCTGGGTGGCGCAGTCGGTTAAGCGTCCGACTTCAGCCAGGTCACGATCTCGCGGTCCGTGAGTTCAAGCCCCGCGTCAGGCTCTGGGCTGATGGCTCAGAGCCTGGAGCCTGTTTCCGATTCTGTGTCTCCCTCTCTCTCTGCCCCTCCCCCGTTCATGCTCTGTCTCTCTCTGTCCCAAAAAAATAAATTAAAAAAAAAACGTTGAAAAAAGAAAAAAAAAAGAAACAATTTTTATATTGATTACATGTTGAAATAAAAAATAAAAATAAAAAGACTGTATTAAACAAGATATATTATTTAAATTAATTCCCCGTTTCTTTTTATTTTTTAATGTGCTGATTAGAAAATTTTAAATTGCCCACGTGGCTCTCATTTGTTTCTTGCACTGTTGTTTCTATTAGATGCTGCAGCTGGTCTGTGGCATCTCATACATTGGAGAGCCTTCATGCACGTTTGTTGAGGGAATGAGTGAATAAATATCCTGTGACAATCTCATAATATATGACAAGAACATGGAGAAGAGTTAGCCTGTTCAAATGGCTTTTTTTTTAAGGTTTATTTATTTTTGACAAGAGGGCAAGTAGGGGAGGGGCCGAGAGAGAGGAAGACACAGAATCCGAAGCAGGCTCCAGGCTTCCAGCTGTCAGCATAGAGCCCAAGGCTGGGCTCAAACCCATGAACCGCAAGATCATGACCTGAGCTGAAGTCGGATGCTTAACCGACTGAGCCACCCAGGCACCTCTCAAATGGCTTCTTTAGGTTGAAAGCTTAAAAGCAGAAAAAAAATTCTCTTCCTTGTCAGGGCCACCAACTGCTGTCATCGTGAGCACACACATGTAACTTTAATTTAGCAAATTAAAATGTTCTTTCAATTATAATCAGCAATTACCCAGCACAAGGAGGATGTGTTTGCTTCTTGCACTGGCTTGTTTGTAGTTTTTCAAAGCACAGCTGCCTGTAGAAAACTGCTCCCCTTCCTCTAGAGGTCTGTGAAAGCAGAAAACACTTGCAAAAGTCCTATCCGGAAAAATATTTTATTTTTTTGTTCAGGAAATGAACCCATCTCATAAACCTCACAGGTACCACACACATGACTATGTCTGATGCAGAACAATAAAAGAGGAAGAACACTGGCTTCAGAGTCAGACAGCTGAATTCAAATTTGGGCTCTATATTAGTCTCCTAGGACTCTGTAGCAAAATACCATAAATTGGGTGGCTGGAGGTTAGAAGTCGAAAGTCAAGGTGTCCAGAGAGCTGGTTTCCCTCCGAGGGCTGTAAGGGAAGGATCTCCCTCCTGGGCACAAAGATAGCCATCTTCTCTTTACCTTTTTAAATTGTCTCTCCTCTATGCACATGTCTGTCTCCAAATGTCCCCTTTTTATAAGGTCTGAATTAGGGACCATCCTAACAACTTCATTTCATTTGTTTACCTCTGTAAAGACCATATCTCCAAATATGGCTACACTCTGAGATACCGGTGGTTAGGACTTCACCATAAGAATTTGGGGGTGGGGAGACACAATTCAACCCACAATGGGCTCTGTCCTTACTTGCTGGGTGACCTTTGCTAAACTTCTCTGAGCCTCGGTTTCTACATCTGTAAATGGGGATAATAATATGTACCTGGCAAGCTTGTGCTGGAATGGAAGATTATATGTGTAAAATCGGTTTGCTAAGCTGGTGACTCTGGGACTGCTGGTTGTCATCCTAGCCATCAGCTGGGGACATCACATTTGAAAATAAAGCCAACATCGGGGCGCCTGGGTGGCGCAGTCGGTTAAGCGTCCGACTTCAGCCAGGTCACGATCTCGCGGTCCGTGAGTTCGAGCCCCGCATCGGGCTCTGGGCTGATGGCTCAGAGCCTGGAGCCTGTTTCCGATTCTGTGTCTCCCTCTCTCTCTGCCCCTCCCCCGTTCATGCTCTGTCTCTCTCTGTCCCAAAAATAAAAAAATAAAAAAAAATAAAAAAAAATTAAAAAAACATTGAAAATAAAGCCAACACCAAGGAAACCAGAGATGGAGAGAAAGAGTGCCTGAGGATGCTAAGGGCCTGAATCCAGCCATGTCTGACGTCAATAACTCCATGCAGTTTTCCAATAGGTGAGCAAACTTATTTCCTTTTTTGGCTTAAAACAAAAATCAACAAAACCTTAAGGGAAAGAAAAAAAAAACATTTCACCAGTGCCCGTGACGTAGTCTGTCAGCCTGTATGAAATTATGCGTATTTTTCGCGTTGGACGTTAAGAGTAGGAAGGTCACTGCCAAGCCGCCCGCAGAGTGACCTGCCATGATTGGACTGAACCCCTAAACTTTTAAGGGAAAGTTCATCCTTTACGGTGGCGCCACAAAGACACCGATGCTGTTTGTATTTTTTAGACACCCTAATGACGACCCAAAACATTTGCCTACAAAAGCAGATATTTGCCTCTGTTCTGTGTCTTTTCTCTTCCCTAAAAGGGCCGTCTCAGGCATTCAGGAACCCACCCTCTATCTACTCTCTTATCCCTCATCAAATCTCCTTGGTCCCATCCCGCATGGATCCTAACAAATTACTGCCGACAACTCCAAATTCTCACCAAGGCGCAACTGACCAATAGATCTTCCAGAAATATTTGCATTTTCACAGGAAACAAAACCCTGAGTCTCTGAGGGTAGAACTGAGGATACAGACCGGAGAAAGAACCAAGGACTTCCTGGTTTCAAAAGAAGAGAGAACAAAACTGAGCAGGATTATGCTCTGGTTATGTGCTTTGCACCAGACTCTTTCACATTCTCCATTTCCATTCTGACACGCATACAAGATAAAAAAAAAAAAAAAACTTGGGGGCGCCCCAGTGGCTCAGTTTGTCGTGTGTCCAATTCCTGATCTTGGCTCAAGTCATGATCTCAGGGTTTGTGAGATCAAGCCACGTGTCTGGCTGTGTGCTGACACAGCACACAGCCTTCTTGGGTAGGAGTCTCTCTCTCCCTCTCTCTCCGCCCCACCCTCACTCTCATGAGCTCGCTCGCTCTCACACACACACACAAAATAAATAAAACTTTAAATAAGGAAAGAAAGAATTAAATAAACTTACAAAGTTGCTATCAAGCCCCCTTCACAGATGCAGGCATGGCTCAGATACTGTAGTAGGAAAGCCAGGATTTGATGTCAGATCTTTCTGCCTACAAAGAGCATCTCACCTCACTAACCAACCCTGCACATCTCATGGTGTGATGGTCCCACCCTGCCTCCCTCATAGAGAACTTCAGTCCTGAGTATCCAAAGCATTCTGTAAACACCCTGGAAAATAAATTTAAAATGTTCTACAAATGCAAGACACCCATGTTAGACCACAAATCAACTTCTCAGATTGTTCTATGGTACCCTACTGGAATTGGTGACCCCTATGGTCTCGCACAGCCCTGGAACTTTCTATAGCCATAGTGTGTATGACTATAAAGAAAAATCCTGTATCTTATTCAATCCTACCTTGCCCAGGATGCTTTTCATTGCGAGTAACAAGGTCTTCACCAATAGAAGGGATTTATTGACTTGTGTATGAGAAGCCTAAATTCAAAAGAGCCTTTATCCTGGAGGTCAACAGTGTCACCAAGATCTGGTTTCCTCCTATCTTTCAGCTCTGCCTTCTTCAGGTCAACTACATCGTAAAACTGGCTTCCCTTTGGGGCCCCAAATGGCTGCTAGCCTGCTTCACAGCCAAAGGAAAAGAAAGAGAGTCTTGTCCCAGGACCCCCTGAAATGGCCCTGAGATTCATTCTGATTGGCCGGCCTTAGACGACAGGCTCACCACCGCTCTACCAATCACTGTGGTTGGGTAGATCGTATGCTGTACTCCAGGAGCCTGCGAGGGAATCTTGTACCTCAGAATGAGAGCGACTCCCAAATACAAGTGAGAAGGTATTAGAAAAGAGAAAGGAAAAGATGCTAGAAAAGCATTCAGTAGATATCTACTCTGAAGCGTTTTAGCCTCTCTGATCCCATAATGCCTGATTTGGCAACTGGTTTGGAGCTTCCAGAACACCCCGATCCAGCCCCTAATTAGATGGATGGCACCAGATTTTCCCATCCACATCTCTGCTCTCTGAGCACATCAGTTCTCCACTTACTCACTTTATGATTCAAATTAGTAAGACCCTTTCAATAGCTTAAATCTCTCCCCAGAACAAGCTTGTCTGTTATCTGGAAATATATGGTCACATGAACTTATTCAAAACACAACATTTTCTCATTATAATGAGACATGATTATTAATGGCAGAGTGCCCATCAGAAATGAAACTAATCCTTCATTTTGTTCAAAATAAATGTGCTCTAAAAAGTACAGAGATGGTAAAATTAATTTGGGAGTAATCAATTCCTGCATTTTAAATGAACATAATTATGTAATCATTAAATTATTTAATGGGCTTCATTAGGCTTATTTCTGGCTTGGGTGTCACATTTTTTTAACCCAATTAGCTCAAGTGCTAAAATTAATTTTTTATTACTGGTAAGAGTACTAATCCAAGTCAGGATGAACATAACTGGGGTCTGCCCAGCTTCACCTGGAGGCTTAGCTGGGCCTTCCTTCCCTTAATGGTGGGATTCACTGTATCAGTACAATACAGCCAACCAAGGTGGAAAGAAACAGCCTAGCAGAGGTTGGTCTATGGCAAATGTCTAGTCTGCTTCCAACCAGACAGGACGCTGTCAGATTTGACTCGGTGTTCCTTAGAAAGCCTTGCAAGAGAAACGTCTCCCAGAGGAAACCAACACGATAGCCCCCTGACAGTGCTATAGTATCACCAAGAGTGGGCCTGGGCGCTGTCTAGAACAAGACACTTGGGCATCTCCCAGACCTAGGTTCAAATCCCAGTTTGAGTAGAGGGAGGCTATGTGACCCAAAACAATCTTATGTAAGCTCTGTGAGCCTCACTGTCTTCATTGGTCAACAGGGATGATGAAATAATAGTTGAGGGGCGCCTGGGTGGCGCAGTCGGTTAAGCGTCCGACTTCAGCCAGGTCACGATCTCGCGGTCCGTGAGTTCGAGCCCCGCATCAGGCTCTGGGCTGACAGCCTGGAGCCTGTTTCCGATTCTGTGTCTCCCTCTCTCTCTGCCCCTCCCCCGTTCATGCTCTGTCTCTCTCTGTCCCAAAAATAAATAAACGTTAAAAAAAATAATAATAAAAAAAAAAAGAAATAATAGTTGATTACGAGGACTGGCAGTAATGTGTGTGAAGTGTGCAGTACACAGCAGTCACTCATAAGTGGTTCTCATTCTTGTTATCACAATCAGACATCCACAGATTTCATCTTCAGGGATGCTAAGGGTCAGACACAGACTGACTTTTTCAATCTGAGCACTAATGATGAACAGGGGATTCTGAGTGGCT
This sequence comes from Herpailurus yagouaroundi, assembly GCF_014898765.1. NCBI lineage: Eukaryota > Metazoa > Chordata > Mammalia > Carnivora > Felidae > Herpailurus > Herpailurus yagouaroundi. The sequence goes on from NW_024412421.1 coordinate 6,890,411, forward strand.
GTAAAAGAAGAGGCTCTCAAAAAAAAAAAATATGTATATATGCTTTTAAGATGACATTATAGAACGAAGGCATTTATAATTCCTAAGAAAGAGAGAGGCAGTGTGACTGGAGATTAAGAGGACGATCTGGAGGCAGACAGTCTGCATTCAAGTAAAACAACATTTTTTTTTAACTTCCTAGCTATGGGATTTTAGCCAAAACACTTAAACTTTTCAAATCAAGGTTTCCTCATCTAAAATCAAGGTAATAATAGAATTGAGTTGTCGTGAGGGTTGAATTGAGTAACGTATAGAAATTCAGTCGGTTTAGTGTCTGACTTCGACTCAGGCCATGGTTCGTGGGTTCGAGCCCTGTGTTGGGCTCTGTGCTGACACCTCAGAGCCTGGAGCCTGCTTTGCATTCTGTGTCTCCCTCTCTCTCTGCCCCTCCCCCACTCACATTCTGTTTCTCTCTCTCTCTCTCTCTCTCTTTCAAAAATAAACATTAAGAAAAAAAGAAATATAGGACACTGTCAAATATGTTTTCCAGACTTTAAGAAAACAAATATTTAAATTCAGATAAAAAGATAGATTTGCTCCGTAATAAACTCAAAGATAAATTTTATCCATTCATTTAACATTTATTGGTACTCACTATATGTCAGACACTGAATTTAATTGTGTAACAGGAGAAATATTGTGAAATTTTTCAAGCCTATTACTCTAACCTGGCCTTTCATACCAGCCAAGTCGGAACACTTTTCCTAACATCTTCTCAGAAGGAGGTGACAGGAAAAGGTCGTGGGTAAACCATTCGGAAAGCTACCTTCCCTGTTCATACATCAGACTAGCCCTCAGGTCACAGTTAGAAATGCAAATGAGGAGCTCAGTGTCACAGCCAGCATGGCCTTTCAGTAACTTGACATAGTCACACCAGGGACCGAGTGCCTCTGTGTTCCAGAACAGGCTCTCTTTGTTTGTCTTACCATATTACATCCATTATGGATGTCTAACATTGAAGGGATCCATCAAAATTTAAATTACACACAGAAGCCTAAAAAGCCATAGTCAACCTCTTTTTTCTGTCTTTCTCCCTCTCTCTCCCTCCCTGTCTCCCTCCCTCTCTTTCTTTCTCTTTTCTGTTCTTTTTTTTCTTTTTATTAAGTTGAAAAAACCAGAATTGCTCCCACAACACAGATGAGTTTCCCTAAATCAAATCAGATGCAGATCTTGGACAGCTGGCTGGCCATCAAGTTTGGGAGAAAAGAGACAGCTGACGGACATTACCTAACACGAGCTAACCCTGCACTGGCTTCCCTGTGATCCCTGATTTAGCAGAAGAAAAGCTGAAGCTTCATCCCATTGACCTGGGTTGCCAACAGTCACACCTGCCAACATTAATTAAATAAACATCCACCGGCGACGCAGCTCGTATGACCAGTTCTGGGGTGTAATGAAGCCTGGCTTTCTGACCTCTCAGGTGCTCCCAAGCTTTCCCTATGGGGAACGTTTACTCAAAGCAGATTAGGGCAGATATCTGCAATCACTGGTTAGAACCATGTCCTCAGAAATCCTCCTAAACCAGGACCACCTTCGTGGCTCGGTCGGTTAAGCATCTGACTCTTGACTTCAGCTCAGGTCGTGATCTCGCAGTTCTTGAGTTCAAACCACACATTGGGCTGCCCATTGATACTGGGATATTCTCTCTCTCTCTCTCTCTCTCTCTCTCTCTCTCTCTCTCTCTCTCTCTCTCTCTCTCTCAAAATAAATAAGTAAACTTTAAAAGAGAAATGTTAAATAAAAAAGAGACCCTCCTAAACCAATGGCTAGACACAGAACTGATTAAGGATCCAATAGTTCAGGTACCATCCCTACAGGCACAGCCATAAGCCCTGCTAGGTTCATGCAAACAAGGTGAATATCTCTACCCTACCTACTGTAGCCCTGGTTGCATGCCTGAAGCTCATTTCAAACATTCATCATGCTAATTAACACTCACTAGATTTGCCAATAAAAATCCATTTTTTGATACCAGTGTGTTAATTAGCAAATCTGTTGCTGGCGATCTGGAAGGGACGGGAGAAGGACATGCAGTGGCCACCTCTGGAGTCCGGCTCTGTGTGACAGAACGGCAGCTGTCCACGCCACACAGTGCACGCTGAGAGCGGGTGGCCTGACCACGAGGCAAGTTAACTCGCACGCGCCCACTCCCTCACTCACTATGCTAAAGGGTTTTAAAACAAATTTGGCAGACATTGTATCATGCCGCACAAACCAGGCAGAGAGCAGAAGCCTCGGGATTCAACTCCATCCCTGGAATAGGCATTCTAAAGGCTGAGGGGAAAGAAAAGATGCCCCTACAGCCTCCTAAGGGACCCAGGAAGTTAATGCAAGTTCCGAGACGGGGAGAAGGCCTCTTTCCTGGGCGGACATGACATCTTCCACTGTCCCGCCACGGGATGCGGGGAAGTGGGCCAGTTTCATGGATCAGCTTCCCGGGCTCCTTCTCATGGACTCATAACCTAAATCTCCGAGTTAACAAATGAAAAATCACTGGGCTGGATTCTAAACGTTGGTGCCTTCAGGACAGACCCTATCCATCAGCCCCCAGGTGTCTTTGCTAACCTGGTAAAAAAAAATCCACAGCGCCCACAACCACTGTGTGTTAGAGAAAGAGGCAGCTGGAAGATGGGTCACATCAGGACTAGATTATTTTTTCCTCTTTCTCCATTTTTATATATCTGGCTTATTTTAGCCCTGTTCTTATTTCTGCATCTTTTATTTTTCAGAAAAAAAAAAAGTTCTCTATTGGAGATGTTGGAATATTCCATTAATTTGAAAGCTATATAGGTTGTCACATTGTAAAGGAGAGTCTAGTACATTTCGTATAGCACTGAAACTCTGATTAACATTTCACTCAACAATTAGAAAATTCTAATAAAGATTTGGTGAAGTCAAGATTCCAACAGAGCTGAAGGGAGTTTAAAATAGTGGAAGACACTTAGGAAATACATATCAAGAACCTTAGAAGGAAAAAAAAAAAGTTTCTTTCCATCTGATTGACTAAATTCACACCTTTGAAGCTATCTCAAGAAACATTGAGAGGGGGCGCCTGGGTGGCTCAGTCGGTTAAGTGACTTTTGATTTTGGCTCAAGTCATGATCTCATGATTCACGAGTTCAAGCTCCAAGTTGGGCTCTGCGCTGATGGTGCAGGGCCTGCTTGGGATTCGCTCTCTCTCCCTCTCTCGCTGCCCCTCCCCCGTGTGAGCTCGCTCACTCGTGTGCTCTCTCGCTCTCTCTCTCAAAAATAAATAAGTAAACTTAAAAAAATTAGAAATGTAAGTAAAGATTTGTTTATGGCTATGTTCCTTAAAAGCATATTAATAATCATGGCAAGTTAGAAACATTTCAAATGTCCAGTAATAAGAAGACTGGTAAAGAAATTATGGCACATCTATCTTATAGACTCTTATGCAGTCATTAAATCATGTTTTGTTTGTTTGTTTTAATTAAAACAAGGGGTGCCTGGGTGGCTCAGTCCATTAAGCGTCCGACTTCAGCTCTGCTCACGATTTCACGGTTCATGAGTTCGAGCCCCACATCAGGCTCTGTTCTGACAGCTTGGAGTCTGGAGCCTGCTTCAGATTCTATGTCTCCCTCTCTCTCTGACCCTCCACTCATGCTCTGACTCTCTCTCTCTCTCAAAAATAAAAAAATAAACATTAAAAATTTAATACAAATGTAAAAATTAACAATTAAAACAAGAAAATTAAAACAAGAGATGTCATATGGAAAAGTCAACATAAAACTACAAAGATTCAACGACCCTTATTTTGTTTTAATATTTGTGAACAAACACACTGTGCACATGATGTTTTTAAATATACCCCAACATATTAGTAACCAAGCTGGAATTAATAGTTATCTCATCTCCATTTTCTTCTTATATTACTCTGTGTTTTCTAAGTTTTCTGCCATGACCATATGATGCATTTTACATACATACATGTATGTGTGTGTGTGTGTATTCTGTGGCACTTAAGTGTTCATCCCCTTTGAAGAAATAATTCTAGGTCTAAGAACACATAATAAAAAAAGAGAGAGAAACATACAGACAAAGCTTTATGTTTCCCAAGGTCACATACTGCATTGCTATGAACAAAGGTTATTGTGCTGTGGATATATTGTATAGACACTTTTATTAACAGGGGATTCTGGTTAAATAGAAAGGCAGATGATAGAGAATAAGTGATTCCTTCATAAGGCTGCTGAATTTGCTGGAAAGTACAAAAAGTATACCCCTTAGAACTGACAGGGGCTATGGAGATCATCTACTCCAGTGGTTGCAAATATTTTTAAACCATAGAATCCTTCTTTTAAATAAAATCCTAGGAGAATCTGCAATATATGAAACTTGCATCAGAGCACTACCCTGGTTGAGGTGAGGAAGGCAGACCCAGAACTTCCGTCATTTGACCTCTGCTCTAAGGAAGCACAGGTCTCTGTGGAAAACGTTCGGAAGGCCATTTGGGACAGGATAATCTAGTGATCCAGTAACCTGTACTTTGTTCAGTTTCTATTTTCTCCAAGCAGGTCTTCATCTGATTGGCTGTTATAACAGAAAACCCTACTGGGTGGCTTATAAGCAATAGAAACTTATTTCTCACACTTTTGGAGGCAGGGAAGTTGAAGACAAGGTGCCTCCAGATTCCACATCTGGTTGAGGACCCATTTCGTAATTCATAGATGGCTGTCTCTTGGCTGTGTCCTCACGTAGCAGAAGGGGAAAGAGAACTCCATCGGGATACTTTTATAAGGGCACTAATCCCATTCCTGAGGGCTCCACCCTCATGACTTAATCACCTCCCCAAAGCCCCACTTCCTAATACCATCACATCGGGGATTAGGTTTCAATATACGAATTTAGAGGGCACCATACACTCTATGACAGTAGATCGTTTTGCTTCAGGAGTCGATGTTGGAAAGCCCAAAGCTACAGTTGTCCACGAGACACTTCTCTTCCTGGATTTTGTCAAAAGGTTTTGACAAGATCACACCAAGCGTAGCAGGAGGGAAGTACTGACGAGAGAATCCCCAGACTGGGGACAAGATGGAAGTCAGTGAGTCGTCAGATCCTGTTCCTTCGGGTGGTGAAGCCTTAAGTTGCACCCTGGATGACTGGGGACTGGGCCACTAAAGTGTTCTGGCTGCAAGTATGACACCTAATGGGAACCTTACAGGCTGGGAGAATGGGCATCCCCGACATGGCACTGGAGACCCACGGTGTGGAAACCAGAGCAGCTTCCCTGATGGGTGTACATTCTGAGATACCACGGGCCTTGAACACAAGGAACAAGGAAAACTCCAACAAGTAGAGTGAATTTCCCACCAAACAGCAAGGGGTGGGGCTCTGTGGCATCAGAATCAGGCTGATTTAATCAGATCCATTCAAAGAAAATCAAGGGAGTGGTGGTTTTTGTTCGTCTGAAGTTGGGCACTGCATAACAAGTTATGATAATTAATTTTATGTGCCAAACTGACTGGGCCAGGGGGTGCCCAGATTAAACGTTTTTCTGTATTTGTTTCCAGCTGACATTAACTTTTGAGTCCTTAGTCTCCATGAAGTATATTGCCCTCCCCAATGGGGATGGTTATCATCTAATCTATTGAGGGCCTGAGTGGACCAAAAGCAGAGGAAGGGAGGATTCCATTCCCTTCCCGCCTACCTGTTTGAGCTGGGACATCAGACTTCTACCCTTGGACTGGATTTATACATAATATTGGCTACTCTGTTTTCAGGCCTTCAGACGTAGGTTGAATTACCACTGGCTTCCCTCCAGCTTGCACATGGCGGATTGTGAGACTTCTCAGCCTCCATAATCTCACCAATCCATGCCTCATAGTGAAATGTATATAGTTTATTTTATATATATTTCTTGTTGGTTCTGTTTCTGGAAAACTTCGGCTAATACACTAGTTCAATCCCTTGTGCTACAGACATGGGTGGATTCTTACCCAAGGTCACCTGCAGGGCAAGTTGATGTAGTGTCAGGCCTGGAACCAAGGTCCCCCGATGCCCCACACCACATCAAGGACATTTATGAATAGGACAAGCAATTTCAGAAGGAAGGGAGGGAGAAAAGAAGTGTGGTTTGCTTAATAACAGACCTTCTCATGTCCATGTCCTAATATTAGAACCTGAGAATATGCTATCTTATATGACAAAAGGGAATATGATGAGGTCAAGGAACTTGAGATGGACCGATTATCCAAGATTATGGAAATGGCTCAATGCAGTCACAAAGGTCCTTACATGGGAAGGAGGGAGACAAGGAGAGTAAGAGAAGATGTGGCAAGGGAAGCAGAAGTCAGAGTGATATGAAGGGGGGGTGTGAGCCAAGGAATGGGATTAGTCTCTAGAAGCCAGATAAGACAAAGAAACAAACTCTCCTAGAGTATCCAGAAAGAACACAACCCTACCAACACTTTGACTTTTTAGTCCAGTGAGACTTCTGGCCTACAGAACTGTAAGGTAATAAGTTTGTGTCGTTTTAAGCCAGTATGTTTGTGATCATTTGTTATAGCAGCAACAGGAAACCAATACATAAAGGAAGAAAGAGAGGAAGAAATATTGGAAGGGAGGATCATGAGGAAAGGCAAAAGCCTACCAGGTCTCCCCAGGGCTCTGTTGAGTGAAGCTCTCAAGGGTTACCATCACTTGAGCCCAGCATCCAGCCTGTGCTCAATTCACAGTAGGTATTAGGTTCCTTGAATCAAATATTAGCAAATACATACATAGCCCTCATGACTTGCCATGCATGGCCTGATATGCTCTATTTACATTAATAGGCTCAGTCCTCAACAACACTATACAGAAGGTACTATTATTGTCCCCATTTTACAGGGGAGGAGACTGAGGCACTGAGATTCTGAGAAGCCTGCCCAAGGTTATAGAGCCATTAGGTACAAAGCCACGTTCAAAGGCAAGCAATGTGGCTCTATTTTGTACAATTTCTTACTGCTGCCTCTGGACTGCAGACAGAGGGAGGAAATGAGTGGGAAAGGAATGTAAGAAGAGAGGAAAGATACAGTCTTCTTTCCTCCAATGTTTTTCAGTGTATTTCTGGTTTCAAAGGCAGTCTCCATACTGGACCCACTCCATCCAACAGGTCTAGCAGTACATGCAGTAAGCCACTCAACTCCAGGGGTTCTATCAGCATGCCTGCTAGTATTTCCTGCCCCTGTCCAGCTGCCTGGGAGGGACTGAGGAGACCCTGGCACCCAGCTCTAACAAGCATGTGGAAATGGATGGGTCACATATAAGCCAATTACAGCTGGCAGCCAGTTTTGGGGAAATCACTTTCCCTGGAACCAATTGGGAGCCCGTTTTGGAGATAAAAGGGACAGCACATTAGTCTCTGTGGTCAGAAGCAGCTTTCATGCATTTCACGGAGCAAAGGGAACCTGAAACATTTTGAAATGAGAAAATGGGGTACGGCCAAATTGCTCAGTCAAGGCATTTAAAGGGTCTTTAGCGTGACATTCCATACAGGCCCTAGTAGCTTGTTCAAGCATGCAGGTAGAAACTAACATCTGTCCATCTGGAATGTGTGTGTGGCTTTCCTTACATGCCTCACATATGTCCTTTAATGTTTTTGTCATTGAGACATTCCATCACGTATCCATAGAAATGAGGAGTAGGGAAACTCTAAACAATTAAAATTCCCAGACAAACTAAATCTCATTATTTGCAAATAGTTAAACTTTCTTTCTCATCTGAGTTTTTTACTAGCATCAATTTCAGGAAGTTAAATACTAGCACCTTCAATGAAAGCCTATATTACAGAGTCATAGAATCAGAGAATCTCATACTTGGAAGGAGTTGGTAATCATTAAATCTAACCTAGAGGGATAGCCACACTAAAATGTCTGGGGGAAGCTTCAGGGCAAATCTGGTCCATGATGAGAATTTTTAGCTGAGACCTGATTTTTTTTTTTTTTTTTTTTTTTTTTGGCCTTGGAACACTACAACGCCTATAATAAGTAGTTGATCAGCTTCTGCTTGAATGCAACCATGAACAGGGAACTCATTACTTGAAATGACCCCGTTCGATCCTGTACATCTCTAATCCAAAGAAGGAAACAAAAAACTGTCTTATATCAACCACTTTGAATATCTCCAATGAGGTCATGACTTCCTAAGGACTGACTGACCTTCAGAGTACCTCCAAGATGTGCTATTAGTGCCTCAGCAGACTCAAGGCCAGAAGTGTAGGCACCAACACACACACACACACACGCACACACACACACACACACACACACACTCTGTCTCTCTCTCTCTCTTCTCTCTCTCTCTCTCTACTGGCCTGACATCTTTGCAAACAACCAGCCGAATTATAACATCAAAAGAAGAGAAAGATCAAGATATAGAAAAGGAGGAAGAGGAGAAAGTTGAAGGAGAGAAAGAAACAGTAAAAGGAAGAAAAGGAAGAAAGGAAGAGGAAAAAGAGAAGGGGGGAGCAGAAAGAAGGAGATGGGATGGTGTGCAGTTCCACGGACTGTGTGTGCACTGGCTGTTTTGCGGCATAAAATGGGAAAGCTGGATCTGGAAGTATTGCTCTTGTCTGTAGACACCCAACAGAACACCTTGCAGTCTTTTACAAAAATCGTGTTTTACAAAAATCAGTAGAAAAATAAATATTAGAAAATTCACAATACATTGTCAAGTAAAATGTTATGAGGCATGTAGGGCATAACTTCATTTTTTAAAGCTTTGTGCTATTTGTTCCTACCTATACACAAAGTAGGTATGATTTATCAATAAACATAAATTTATCTATATGTGCAGTGGTTCTCTTTGGGTGGGGTAATGACACAATGATCTGAATACACACACACACACACACACACACACACACACACACACGATATTTTTAGCATTGCTTTCTTTGGTTTTCAAAATTTCAGCATTGATTGGGATTACTTTTATGAATAACTTTTTAAAAATTAATTTAAAAATTAAACTCAGGGGATCCTGGCTGGCTCAGCTGGTAGAGCATGTGACTTTTGATCTTGGGGTGATGAACTCAAGCCCCACATTGGGACTAGAGCTTACTTCTAAAAGATTTAAAAAATAAGAATTAAAAAAATAAGAATTAAACCCACTACTTATCCCATCCTGAGACACAGACATTCCGTATTTCTGGTCTATATGCTAAGTTACTTTTGAAATGGGAAAATGGGGTCACTGTTTGGGGTCACTTCTAGAATTTAAGAACTTCAGTGGTATAAGGTGATTCTGTGATGATTTCATTGAACCTTTTCACTAGAAACATTGGAAAATTGAGTTCCAGGAAGATAAATGACTTATCCAAACTCACACAGCTATAGTAATTAGAGAGTCTCTTGTGAAACCCAAAGTTGCAACCATGCAAAGCCAAAATGGTCCTCTCATTTAAGCAATGTGTCAACAACTGGACTTGGGGGGTCCCGAAAAGGGACCAGAGGAGCATTCCTTCTAGCTAGAGATGATGCCCAAACATCTATGAAACTACATGTCCCATTTTAACAAGCTGTGGTGCTAGCTCTTAAGCACTCAGACCAGTAGTCAGGATTGCACCATGTATAGCCCTCACATGATGAAGACAGGCCATCTGATCATGGCTAACATCTAAGCACCACTTACAGTGTCCATGCTGTTAGATGGGTCAGCAGTCCCTTAATGATGTAAGGAATTTTTTGTACACAACAGACAGCAATGCTAGCTCCATATAATCATTGCCCTTCAGAAACCATCCTGAAGCTTCCTCCTGGAGCACCAAGGGAAAGACATCTGAAGATGGGGGTCATGATAACTAGCATGCTAACTCCCTCTAGAAAGCTGTGAGCCAGATCTACATCAGGTATCCATGCAAGGTAAACCGATCGGTTTCAAAACTTGTTTTCTAACCAAAAGCAACAATAAACCCACAGTCACACTGTGGCAGAACTGGATGGGATCTTGAGAACCATCCAGCCCATCTTTTGCTTTACAGATGAGGAAATTGAGACCCTTCACTTCTTAGAGTTTCCAGTCCTACCCCGCATCATCCCCACTGAAAAACCAATGTCTGCTCTCTTCCCAGACTATAAACTCCAGAAGACCTGGGACCACGTCTCCCTTGTTTGCCACGATGGATGCATGGATGGATTCCCAAGATTGCAAAGTGCATTAATGTCAGAGCTGAGTCTAGAATCCAAACCTCCCCATTGCCAGCCCAGTTGTTCCTGATATTTTATGGTCAGACCTCATTATGGTCAGGAGCAGTGTTGTGAGTGTTGCTAACCTATCACATCAACACACGGGACTTAAAAGGGCTATTGGCTATTTTCCAAAAATGAAAAGATAAAGATTTGCCACTCCTTGGATTTTCAAAAGAAATACACATTTATTCATGCATTCAACAGATACTTTCTGGGCACCTAGTATGTGCCAGCTACTATGCCAGGCACTTGCCACATTGTATTAGGGAATTAGCATTAGAGATTCATTTCATTTCTTTATTTTCTGCACATTCTATAATGTATTATCTACATTAATAAGTTCAAAAAAATCTTCGTAAAACATTTCCCAATAAACAAATAACATTCCATACGGTCTGCAATTTTTTTTTTTAACTTTCAGAATAATAGCAGTATCTTGGGAGTGTCCTGCCAATTAACTACCGAAGGACAAAGTTCATATTGGTCTGTAAGTACTGATTCAAGTGTAGGAAATGGGTCTCATGGTCTTAGGCACATCTGTAATATTCCAGCAACAAAGCCTATTTCCTGCACTTGGAACTAGCCTTTCCTAATTTCACAGAAAGTGCCTCCATCAAGGGTGCCCGGGTGTCTCAGCTGGTTGAGCATCTGACTCTTGATTTCAGCTCAGGACATGATCCCTCGGTCGTGGGACTGAGCTCCAAGTCGGACTCCACGCTGAGCATGGAACCTCCTTAACCTTCTCTCTCTCTCTGTGTCCCTCCCCTGCATGCTCGCTCTCTCTCTCTCTCTTTCTAAATATTAAAACAAAAAGATGTTTAAAAAAAAGTGCCTCTGTCAGAAGGTGCCCCACTGAAACCAGCTACAGGAGTGTTAGCAGGGACTCAGAATGAGCATCACAAGAGATGATTGTTGCCCCTGACTCCATGCAATGGGCAGAGTTGTTCTTGATTAAAAATCTCTTGACGGAAGGGATGAGCATTTTTTTTCACAGGCTTGAAACCTGAAAGGATGGCTAAAGGAAAGAAGGAAAGAAGGGGGGCGCCTGGGTGGCTCAGTCGGTTGAGTGGCCGACTTAGGCTCAGGTCATGATCTCGCGGTCCGTGAGTTCGAGCCCCGCGTTGGGCTCTGTGCTGACAGCTCAGAGCCTGGAGCCTGTTTCAGATTCTGTGTCTCCCTCTCTCTGACCCTCCCCATTCATGCTCTGCCTCTCTCTGTCTCAAAAATAAATAAACGTTAAAAAAAAATTAAAAAGGAAGGAAGGAAGGAAGGAAGGAAGGAAGGAAGGAAGGAAGGAAGGAAGAAGTGAATTTCAAGAAAATCAAAAGTGGTTGAAGAATGCCAGAGAGATCTTCTGACCATTTAAATGAACTCTTCTAATCACTTAAAAATAATCTCTCCCTGCAACTCTTCCTTAACACCTGACATTCCATATTTAGAGTCCCTTTGTTTTAAATAAGGGATTGGCAAACTGCAGCCCACAAGCCAAATTTAGCCCACATCCTGCTTTGTAAATAAAGTTTTATTGGGACACAGGCACACCATTTGTTTATGGTCTGTGTCTGCTTTCACATTATAATGGTGGGGTTGAATACTTGCAACAGAGACCCTGTGGCCAGCACAGTGCAAAACATTTATGATCTGGCCCCTTACAGAAAAAGTTCGCTGAACCTGCTTTAGATTATACTCTTTTAAAGATTATAGTCTTTTAAAATATTCATGCTACGGTAACTCTTTATCGGTCAATTATATTTTAGTGTGAATTAGTTTATTTCAAGGGCACTTCGCTGTTTTGGCAGGGGAAAGGGAGAGAGAAGTTGAGGATGCTGGGTGTGTTTGAGAGAACATCTGAAGGCAGAAAAAGAGCACAGAAAGGGAGGAATGGGAGCATGGTAAATAGATTCCATCTATGTTGCAGTCCTTCTTGCTCTGAGATTAAAATGGAGATGAGGCTAAGAAGTAAGGACTGTCGGGGTTTGAATAGTGAGAATGTCAGACTTCAGAATCAAACCCAAATGGTCCTCTTTTTCAATTGAAAAGAAACTCAGTATTCTGATTTTTCTTCCATATAACAGGTCCGTCTGCTTTCAGACATGTCACTCTGCTTCTTTTTCTCTGTGGTCCAGAGCGTTAGAGAAATTGTTTTAGAGTCCACCCATCCCAAGTTACACACTTCTGATTTTTTTTTTTCTCAACTGACCTCATTTAGCAGGGTGGAAGGCAGCTTTTCCTAGTCTATTAAGACTTCAATAAAATCATCCATTTCTAGTTAACTGGAATAGTATTCACATTTAGACCTGCATATTAATTGGCTGATAACGAGATGATAAAGCTGCTTTTCTCTGCAGGTGTACCAATCAATTTCAATGAAACTGAAAAAATGAGTTCTTTTCTTGTTGCATCTGAAATTAAAAAGTGATTTATATTTTCTAATAAAGTGCTTTTCATTGATCTCCTTCTGAAAATGTATGGTTTCATTTGCACCCTTTTAAATTATAATAGTTTCCGTTTGTAAAAGAATGATTTTCCAATATCATTTCTGGCTTTCAATTGATGATTAACTTTAATATAGATTTGAAGGAGAATGTTGTGGGGCGGAGGGGTAAGTAGGTTATTAAGAACCTCCATCCCCTTCCCCCAAAATAACCCTGCTATTTTTAATGACCTTAATATCCTCGGACTACAGAATTCTTCTCCTAAATACAGTACTGTCAGTGGAAGTTATGTTTTTCCCCCCAAGAAATTCATTTTTCTATTTCACAAGTTTCCTTTTGTCATAGAATTTTATGCCTGTGCCAACTGTTTTCCATTTCTGTTATGTCAGCTGGCTTCAGGGCAAATGTGGAAAGAATAGGGTTTTTTTTTTATTATTATTATCATTTCTTCCCCCTGTCACCGACAGCAAATTCTTACTTGGAGGTGCTCATGGAATCCTGTTGTTATCGGCTGAAATCTGGCAGATGTGAAAACTGGCAGAGCAATTATAGTTCACTTTAATTTAGTATTATGGTCTTCTGGGCCATAATAATTAAGCAGCCATGAAAGGAAGCTATATTCTGAACATGTGATAGAAAATTGCAGAGTCCAGGGCTGGACTCTGTTGAGAAAGCAAGGCCATCTCATTTCTCTGTCAACCAGAAGCACCTGAATTCATATTCAGTCTGGAGATTCTTTGCAAACAGGTGTGGTGTGAAGTCAAGAGAGCATATGGGTATTAGACCTAATTTAAAACAGACACCAGGGGCTTTGTCCGTTTATCCACATAGGAGATAAATGTTGGCTGATGAATAAATTAATGGATGGATGGATGGATGGATGGATGGATGGATGGATGGAGGAGGGATGGATGGATGTTGGATAGATGGATGGATGGATGGTGGATGAATTCATGAAAAGAAGATTATTCTTGCAACTTCCATGTACAGATCACCTTTGTGATCTGATTTCAGTGCCCCCTACACAAAAATATTTCCTTCTTTCCAAGTCTCACAGTACCTCAGTATTCTCCATTAGTCCCAGATGTTTGTGTTTAGATTAAATATCACTTTTTCTCAGTTCTTTTTTTTTTTTTAAATTGATTTATTTTGAGAGAGAGAGAGCAGGGAAGGGGCAGAGAGACAATCCCAAGTAGCTGTCAGTGCAGAGCCTGACACGGGGCTCCATCTCACGAACGATGAGATCATGACCTGAGCTGAAATCAAGAGTCTGACACTTAACCAACTGAGCCACCCAGGCGCCCCATCTTAGTACATGATTCTTAATAAGTAAAGGACGTGGTTCCAGAAACACGCTTGTAATCCAAAGCACTTGTATATCAAAGCGAATTTCTCCATAAGAAAGAATGGAAAACCAGATGATTCATTCCACAACACAAAATTCAGATAAAAATGATTACAATACTGTAATATAATACAAAATAATCAACAAAATACAACATATAAAGAAAAACAAACAAATCAACCTCCACTTACTTTGAAAACCTTCATGACTGGTGTGAGGGAGATGACAGAGGAGGGTTGTTATGTAGGACAGCTTTCACTATCACTAACGGAATCGTTGTTATCTGTTGGCTCAATGGAATCTTTTTCTGTACAGGGGCCATCGTATATGCTTGCACAGATGTTGACTACAATACAGTATTAATAAACTCTTGTCATATACTATAGTTAGTATAATAGGCAATAAGGCAGCAGAGGAAAGGGTCTATATTTGCAGGCAGCCTGACCTAGAAGGAAGCCAAGCCAAGCTTACTCTTGTTTAGAAAAGCAAAGGACTGTCCGTAGGTGCTTTGAAGGGACAAAAATACACTAGTGCCAGTCATGGGCACCTTCCAACGTTCTGAAAAATCACTGATTTCTGCCAAACACTGCGCGGCCTGAGACTGAACATCTGAGCATGGGAGACAATTACCCACAATCCCACAGCAAACGAGAGAGAGAGAGAGAGAGAGAGAGAGAGAGAGAGAGAGAGAGAGAGAGGGAGGAACCCTTGGCTCAGTTGTGATCATGTAATGGACATTCAGCGTCACATACTACTCGTATTGCAAGACATCGCTCATTTATCAAGTTAAAATTTATTAGAAATATTTGCTCGTCTTGTGCAACTCTCACAGAACAAGCTACTTGCAATCCAAGGTTCTAGTGTACTTGGAAAAAGAAAAGAGAACAACCCTGTCCTATTCTGGCCGCATCTCATGCATTCCACACTGTTGTCGAAACATTTTGGCACACATACACCACTGTGTCTTTGGGAACTGCAAATAAACTCCCAAACCACAGAAACAAATGAACTTGCTGAAAATGCACACTCTTCTCACTCCCCCGTGAGAAAGGAAGAGCTGGTGGAGACTAGCTGTGCCGTCCCTGAGAGGCTGGGCAGAAAGTGAGATAAGAAGGTGACACTGTTCAGTGTGCTCGGCCCCAGCCCCTGGAGGAACTGCTAATGGGCCCAGCCTGCTCTGGGAGGTGAAGCAGTCTCCATCTGGTCCATCCCTTGGAGTTCCCACCTCCTGCCTGTGGACAGTAGTGACCTCCTTATGGGTTCTACCTCATTGTGGCTCGAGTACTCACATCCTCCCCAATCACACCTTGCACTAAAGTGCTATGGGAGAGTCCCGACTGTGCTCAAGATAAAGACCAACAGTGTAACTGTGGCCTAAGATGTCCAGCATAGTATGGCCTCTCTTTCTCCAGTCTCATTCCATACCCATGCCTGTCTCTGTCTGAGCAACAGGGACACTGACCTTCTTCACCCAACTCAAAATTCCTTCCATCACAGGGTCTTTGCACACGCTGACACCTACTCAATCCTTGAGATATTGAGATCCCAACACCCACAAAGCCTCTCTCGAAATGAGTATCTTTTATGCCCTGCGGTCAAACTCCCCCATTATTGGTTCCAACACATTTGCCACAGCTGGAATCACCTTTACTTATTTGACTATGTGAATAGTGTCCTGACTAGGCTATAAGCCTCATGAAGAATGAAATTATATCTCCTTTTTGCCCACCACTGGATCCCCAGGACCTCCACAAAGTCTGGTATATGGTGAGTGCAGAATGTCCATCAAATTAAAAAAAAGGAATTCTTGAAAGAATGATGGAAGGAGCAGATCAGTGAAATTTCCAAACACTGGCCCCTGTGATCACTGTTTGTTAAGAACTTACACAGGCTCCATGAAAGTATGTCCTCTTGCAAATTTGAGAGTTTTTCCAAAGATACCTAAAGAAAAAAAATCCACTTCCAAAATAACCGTCTTAAGAACTCATCAATGGCCTTCTCTCTCTGGCACAAATCCATTTCATGGAAAGAATTGTTAGCACTTTAATGATGCTCTTCTGCCCTATAGCATATGACAATACAGAGCAATTAGCTCTACAACTATAATATGAAAAGGTTGAAATGCATTTAAGTTGGAATTGATTTTTGTTTAATCCGTGTTTTCATGGGCAAAAAATCAGGCTTTCCTGAGCCAGCCCAGTAGAAAACACATGTTGGTAGAGAATGGGAGATGTTGAAACTCTTCCTTTCCAGGAGAAGAAGGGCTAGAACTCACTTTCATCCTAGCTTGACTTACCCTAGGACAATTGTTCCTTCCACAGTTATGTCCTGAACTTGGCCCTTGATTCACCTGGGTTGTGAATATCTGGCCTCAACTGTGTATACCCCTTCTATCATTTATGTGTCCTACCTATAACTTTCATCCTGACCAGGGTCATTGGCCTCAGGGAGTCTATTTGCTCCAGAGCAGGGGCCCTGACACAATTGGGTACTTTCATATAGGTTACCTTCTGCCAAGAATGATGACCAGTGGGCAGGAGTCATAGCGTCATCTCTTTAGTCAGCCTGGATAAGAAATATACTATCCATCTTTGGTGGAATTCAATGGCCTTTTACTCAGCATATGCAATGGAATCACCTGTGGAACATTTTAAACATGCCACCCAAGTCCCAAACCAGATCTAGAGGTAGGGACTGGACATCTGCATGCTTTTAAAGTATCACAGTGTTTCTGATGTACAGCATACAGCTAATGTTGAGAGCACTGATCCAGTAGTCCAGATCTTTCAAAAGACTCTTACCGTAATCCTAAAAGGTTAGCCGTGGAAAGTAATGATCATCCCCATTGCACAGATATGAAAGCTGAGGCTCAGAGAGTAACTGACTTGCCCAAGGGCACACAGTCTGCAAGTAGCATAATCTCGGCTCAAACAAAAGTTTTAGCCTCAACGTCCTCTAGTCTAGAATAAACAGAGGATGGTATATACTCAGTAACCAATAAGAATGATGATTAAGAGACAACGTAGCCTGAGACTGCTTAGCTGTGTTAGTAATAGGCTGGTAGTACTTTTAACTCATTTTCGAGAATTTTGGAGAATAATCCAGGGCTTGTTATCCTTCCAAGGAAAAAGGCCACAGGGTATTCCTTCCACAAAGTTGTGATTAGTATTGTATGGCCTTGCTGCCCTGTCCACACCACTGATCATAGAAGGCTGGATGTAAGACCACTTACAACGAGATGGATGGTGATGAGTATTCACCCACTATCTGGTCACTACCAATCAGCAGCTCAAAACAGTCTTTGGCATTTAAGGGTGAAGGGTTGGGGAAAGGCAGCAAAAGTGAAGAGGCAATTACTACAAGTCAAAAAAAGAGGGAGAGCCCTTGAAAAAGAAGCAGGGACAGAAAACCCACAAGTGCAACAGCATCACAATATAAAGGACTAGCAGATGACCACTTTTAAAGGGAGAAAGATAGCCAGGTCAATACTGCTGTCGTCGCATCCTTAAATCACTCCGGCTCGCTGAGCTCCTGTTGGTGTGACTGCTAGGACAGATTTCTGTCTCCTTCACAACTCTGGGTATTTTTAAGATTACCCACACATGCCGTCCTCCTCTGAAAGTATTGACCAGCACAGTTAGGGAACGGCAGTAGTTAAGCATCTCCCTGCTTGCTAAGTACCTCGAAGGAAGCTGCTTCAGTCCCTGGCCTCCAGAGGGATGGCTGGATGGCATGGAGCTTCCCAGAATCCTCTGCACCTCTGAGAAACTGCAGGGAATCCGCTGTTCTCTTGGACCACTGCCTGGCAGATCCGGCTCTCCTCTCCTTTGCCTGTATTGCCCTCTAGTGCTCACTCCCTACAGCTATCTTTGGACACCACTTCTCAGCTGCTAAGTTTAGGAATCCAAAACCTGGAAGGAAACTTCTTACAAATCTGTTTTTCACTTTGTGGAAGTCCACTGAACACACACGATACATTCACTTTTCCATATGCATAATAACCCTCAATGCAAAGTATTTTTAAAGTCTATCCAAGCATCCATCTATCAGATATTTATCGAGTGCTACCACAGACTAGGCCCCCTTTTAGATGATAGAAAACACATGTAGGACATCCAAGTGGATATGTCAGCCCATTCTTGCCCTCATGGAGACCTAAGTGGGGACACTGATAATAGATCTCATAAAAGAATGGGAAATGACAGCTGTGACAGTATTGCAAAGGACAGGTTCATGGAGCATCGACTCAGCGGGAGTGTCAGAGAAGTGAAATGCAAGGGAAGGGCAGGAGTTACAATATCCAGAAGGCTAGGGGAGAAGCACATGCAAGACCTCAGAAGGAAGTGAGAGGCAGGTGAAGAAGAAAAAGCTGGAATGTTAAAGGTAGGGATGTAAGGCCTGGTGGGAGAGCAAGCTGGAGGGGTACCTGAGGGATAGTCTTCACAGGGCCTTCAATAAAAATTTTGATCTTTATTAGAACCATTAAAGAGAGCTTTATGTGTTTTGTTTGTTTTGTTGGCATCAGATAGTGTGGGGGGTGGGGGGATCAGACGTGTTTCAAGAAGATCCCACTGGCTGTCGGAGGAAGCTGGACCACAGTTTCATCAGAGACTAGTTCAGAGGCTGTTAACATAATCCAGATGGCAGAGAACCATGACTTGGTCTAGGTGATTTGGGCAGAAGTAGAATAAAGGAGATGGCATCATGAGATATCTAGACAGTAACTGGCTTGGTGGTGAATTTGCAAAGTGGGAAGGTGATGAAGGACGGGACACATCAAGGAAGAATTCAGATCCTAGTTTGAGTAACAGAATGGATAGTGGTACTGGTTCTATGATAGGGAACACTGGCTGAGGTGGGGGAAGGAGACGAGAGGAGCATGAGTTTGGTTTGGGGCAAATTAAGATTAATGTGTCTTTAGGACCTTCAAGTGGATATGTCAAACCATTCATTTATTCAACAAATCATCAAAAAAACAAAAGCCATACTTTGGCGAGTGCTTAATATGTGTTAGGCACTATTTCAGGCTTTTTCCCTTATACTTTACATTGTAGCTCATCCCCTTGTTTCAGTGTAGAATCCTGCCCACCGACCCCAGTGTGAGGATTCACAAGCTTAATGCAATTGACAAAAAAAAAAAAAAAAAAAAACAGATATAGGACAAACTCTCTGTCCTGCCCTTGTCTTGCTGGAAGCAGAACAGAAATTCCCTTGTGAAGGTGTCCCCCTGCCCACTTCCAGTAACAAGAGGGGGATAACAACCTTACCACCAGAGACAAGATGGCACTGAGAAAGAGTCTACACAAACCTTAACTAATTAACCTTGATCAACCATTAGTTTCCCCATACTTGCCTTCCCACAATTTGCCACCTGTAGAAGTTCAGCACCTCTTTCCTTTGTCTTGTAGCTTCTCTACAAAATCATTTACCTTTTGTTAAGATGCTATATGAGCCCAAATTGTAAATATGCCTTTGAGTTACTCATCACTGAGTACTCCATGTGTATGCACAATGCACATGTTAATAAATAATTGTTTTTCTCTTATTAATTTTTTTATTTTATTTTAAAGAGAGAGCATGAGAGCAAGAGAGAGGGACAGAGGGGGAGAGAGAGAAAGAGGGAGGGAGGGAGGGAGGGAGAGAGAGAGAGAGAGAGAGAGAGAGAGAGAGAGAGAATCTTAAGCAGGCTCCATGCTGAGCATGAGTCCAACGCAGGTCTTGATTCTGCAACTCTGGGATCATGACCTGAGCCAAAGTCAAGAATCAGATGCTCAATTGACTGAGCCTACCAGGTACCCCTGTTCTGTCTTTTGCTGGTCTAATTTGCAGGAGTCCAACCAATGAACCTAAGATAGGTAGAGGAAAAAAATTTTTTTCTCCCTTACACCAGCCAGATGAAAATCGACTCGTATTCAACAAACTTATTCTGGAACTTAATGACACGTGAGTCACTGAAATCAGTGCTCTCCTTGGCTGAACGATTCAATTTCTTCATGCTTTGTCTTGCCAAAGCAGCCCTCTCCTCATGCCTTCTATGACATTACTCAAAAACCAGACTGGAGATTGCTGGATGGGGACCTTGTCATGAGGGTGGGACCCAGCATCTTCATTCATCTGGACATCTCAGTGAAACCATTCACATTGAAAGCATTCCCTTGTTTTCTTATCCACTCAATAGATGGTCAGACCTTGGAAAGCATTTCTCCCTGGAAATCCTCAGACCTTTAGATTCAAGGACTTTGATGAAGAAAACCATCAGAGTTCTTAGGCAGAGGAATCAGAGAAACAGAGTCTTGAGGAGGAAGAGAGCTTAGAATCCACCCAACTAGTCTTTCCCAAGGTGAATCCCATGAAACCCACTGTCTTCTGAGGACATCCAAAAGCAAAATGATACCATGATCTAAAAAGTTCAAAAAAATCTGTCCTGTTCTATTGCCCTTTTAGAATTTCAGGATGTACATTAGGACATTAAAAGACTTGAAAAGTCCTACAACAACAGAACCTGTTTAAACTCTAAGGAATATGTATCCCCAAATTTATTTGACCGCCCAACATTTATTCTCATAACACCTACCAACATACCTGGGAATATATTCTGGTAAATATATATACTGATAGAGAAGTTATAATAATAGCCACTATTATTTATTATCTGTTCTACACTGTATACTTACTCGTTTAGTCTTCAAAATAACCTCATAATATGTTACATGTATGTACTATATCTATACATGAATAACATACATATTGGATCTTTTATTAAATGTGTATATATAATACATGCATATTATATTGTTATGTAACATGTAACAGATGAGAAAACTGAGGATCACAGTGGATAATTTCTCCAATGCCACATAGCTGTTAAGTGGTCAAGCCATGCTTTGAATGCAGGCTCTTAAACACCACTCTAAACTGCTTCTGATCTAGTCCAAATCCTGTCCCACACTGGAACACTCCCACACAATCCCAGCAGAGAATTGTCCAATCTCTTTTTAAACATCCCTATGGGCAGGAAAATCACCATTTCTCAAGACAACACATTTCATTACTAAATATCTTTAAATATTTAGAAAGTTCTTTATACTGAGTTGAAATCTGCCTTTATGTAACTTCCAGTCATTGTCTCTGGTTTTCACCTCAGAGATGATATAGAGTTTATACCTACTATTTCCATATGGGCACAGTTCAAATATTTGGAAACAGCTACTTTGCCATCAGAAAGATAACCAAACTATATCATATTCTCAGAAGAGGGCTATAGTCAGTATGTAAACTGGGGCTTGAAATTGGACTTCTAAATATTTTGTCTCATTCACACTCTCTTGGAAGATTCCCTAATTTCCACAGTAGCACAAGGAAAATAAAATTTTGTCACTGGGGGACCAGAGAAAGAGGAAGAAAGAGAAAGAGATTGAGAAAGAGTGTGTATGTGATATGTGTGGTCAGTTGTACTTTGGAGTAATTGTATACAAATGCATTTGATGCTTAGCAATCTCAAAAATTAAAGAAAGCAATCTCAGGACAAAGAAGAAATTATAAAATTGTGTAAGGAGAACAAGTTTATCAAAGTGTGAAAACGCTCCACATTCCCTCACTGGAAAATCCTTTCTTTGCCTACTGGTTCCAGAGCATTTTGCAATATTGCCATGAAGATGATTCCCCAAAGAGCAGAGGGGAAGGAACAGAGTTTTACTTGCTTCATTCCTGGACTTTTTAGTGTTATGGAGAATTAGGGACTAGACAAGCAGAAAAGGAATTTTGAAAAAAAAAAAATAGCCAGACGAAATTGATGTACATAATAAAGAACATGGAGGAAGATGAGGAAGGACAAGGAGCAGAGAAACCACAGGTGGGGGGGATGGGGAAGAGTTTGTGGGGATTTGCTTAGAAGCTCAAGGTTAGATCTGGATGTTGGAGAATTTAATAGGAGCAGGAAAGGAGTTTGGATAAGTATTGGTGTGAGTTTTGAGATGGATCTTTTTAAATGTTCTTCAAGAGGTGCAGTAATGATTGAAGTTCCTTTACAATTAATTTTAGTTCAAAGATTGTCATTTCTTTTTTTTTTTTTTAATTCATTTACTTAGTTGGAGAGAGTGAGCATGCATGGGAGGGCCAGAGAGAGAGAGAGAGAGAGAGAGAGAGAGAGAATTCCAAGCAGGCTCTGCACTGTGGGGCTTAAACTCATGAAATATGAGATCATGACCTGAGCCAAAACCAAGAATCAGATGCCTAACAGACTGAGCCACCCAGGTGCCACGGTTGTTTTTTGAAAGTCACTCAACTAAAACTGGGCCTCTGAACCTGTGGAATTTAGAAGGATTACAGTTGCTTTTGGAGTCCTCTATTCACTGTAGATGGACATTAGTCCAGGGTATTAAAAAAAAAAAAAACATAAACTACATTCAAAGGGAATCAAGATATGCCACCCCCAAATATGCCACTTGGGCATAAGAATTATTTCAAGCTGAAGGCATCTGAGCTCCTGGAATCCTTTATCTGCCTTGTTGAAAAGGTAAACTGAGGCATATTAAAATGTTTACTTAAGCAAAAATCAATTCAAATGGGGCAGCACCAACCTGGAAGTGGTTAGGAGCACTTCTCTGACAGGAGCCAGGGGAAAGACTTACAGAAAAGGTGGGGATGCAGAAAATGGAAATGATTTGATTGGCTGTAGCTTAAAGCTTAGTTGGCTGTGCCTGGTGGTCCTTACTGGTTCAGTTTCATAACCTTGAGTACCATTTTCAGACTTAGATTTTGGTTTGCTTAAATTAGCCGCCACAGCATTAGAGCCACCTTAGTCTAATGGCCTCCTTGTGTAATTAACTTAACAGCCTAGAAGCAAAACCCTCCCCCAAATCTAAATGCCATAAAATCCCTTCCCCAGAGGCAAATCTAATCCCTTCTCCCAACCACATCCAAACACACATTGTCACAGAATCATCCTAGCTCTCATTTATTCTCCTAAAGACCCTCTCATGTTTCAAAAGTCATCTGTGCTCCTTTAAGTGCTCTTTCTTTCTCCCCACTCCCACTCTCCCAACCCCACTCTCCCCCTAAGAAGCCACTTGTTCTCCGGAAAGTGCTTCTCTGCCCCTCCTTATCCCCTATTAAGATGGTGTATGAGCCTCAAATTCTGTCTCTTGAGTCAAATTTTGGTGAACTCTCACATACCCAAGTGAATAGAAACCTGTCTTTTGACAGGGTTCAGGGCATACCACCCTAAAACATGGCGCCTTGTCATGGTGACTATTTTAAGATGAGGGAGTTTGAAAAACCAGCAGGAGCAGGAAGATCCCTCTGATCTTTCCCCCTTCTCTCCTGAATCAGTTCATAAAACCATTATGTGAGAGGTACCCTCCAAATATTTTGAGGAAAGGAGCATCCTTACTTCCTTGATGAAGAAACACTTAGAATCTGAACAAATAGCCTTCCTGGGGCATCACCAGACCCAGGGGCATCACCGTACCAAGGGTCATCTAGGTTTTCTCTTAGGCTTTAGGAAATTCATAGTTTTGCATTTTACCCTTAGGTCTATGATCCACTGGGAGTCAGTTTTTGTAGATGGCGTAAAGATCTGTGTCTACATTCATTTTGTTGTATGGGGAGGGTTGTTCCAACAACATTCATTGAAAGGACTCCCCTTGCTCCATTGTATTATGTGCAACTTTGTCAAAGATCAGTTGACCATATTTATGTGGATCTCTTTCTGGGCTCTCTGTTCTCTCCCAGTGATCTATTTGCCTATTCTTTTGCCAATGCCACACTGTCCTAGTCACCATAGTTTTATAATAAGTCTTGAAGTTGGGTACTGTTGGTCCTCGAACTATGTCTTTCTCCTTCAATTTTGTGTTTACTCTTCTGGGTCTTTTGCCTCCCCATATAAACTACACCGTTCGTTGATAGCCACAAAATAATTTGCTGGGATTTTGATTGGGATTGCATTGACTCTATAGATCAAGTTGGAAAGAACTGATAATTGAGTCTTCCTATTCACAAACATGAGATATCTGTTTATTTAGTTCTCTGATTTCATTCCTCAGAGTTTTGTAGTTTTCTTCATACAGACATT
The DNA here is from genome assembly GCF_014898765.1 of Herpailurus yagouaroundi. Classification (NCBI taxonomy): domain Eukaryota; kingdom Metazoa; phylum Chordata; class Mammalia; order Carnivora; family Felidae; genus Herpailurus; species Herpailurus yagouaroundi. The sequence continues at coordinate 6,914,489 of NW_024412421.1, forward strand.
GTACATATTTTGTTACATCTATATCGAAGTATTTCATTTTGGTGCTTAGCGTGCCTAATGTAAACGGTATTACATTTTCAATTGCAGATTCTACTTGCTCATTGCTGGTATATAGGGAAATGATGGACTTTTGTATATTAACCTTGTATCCTAAAGCCTTACTATAATTATTTATTAGTTCCTGGAGTTTTTGGTTGATTCTTTCAGATTTTTCTGAATAATCATCTCTGGGAACAAAGACAATTTTATTTTTTTCGTTTTCAGTCTGTATATTTTTTTTATTTCCTACTCTTATGTTTTGAAATATATTTCATTAGCAAGGATTTCCACTACAATGTTGAAAAGGAGCAGTATGGGTGCCTGGGTGGCTCAGTCAGTTAAGCGGCCGACTTCGGCTCAGGTCACGATCTGGCGGTCCGTGAGTTCGAGCCCTGCATCGGGCTCTGTGCTGATAGCTTAGAGCCTGGAGCCTGTTTCAGATTCTGTGTCTCCCTCTCTCTGACCCTCCCCCGTTCATGCTCTGTCTCTCTCTGTCTCAAAAATAAACATTAAAAAAATTTTTAAAAAGAAAAAAAAGAAAAAGAAAAGGAGTGGTAGAGAGGATATCCTTGCCTTATACCTGATCTTAGTGGGAAAACTTTAAGTTTCTCACAATTAAGTATAATGCAAGGAGCCAAGATGGCAGAACAGCACGGAAGTTTTTTGCGTCTTGTGTCCATGAAATACAACAAGATCAACCCTAAACCATCCTGCACACCTAGAAAACGGACTTGAGGATTAACACAACAATCTGCACAACCTGAGCCACAGAACTCAGCAGGTACGCGGCGCTGAGAAGTAAACTGGGGGACAGAAAAGGTGCAGAGGGCAGGGAGCTGTTTTTGCGTCCAGAGAGAAGATGGAGACGGGGGAAGGGGAGCGAATATGGGAAAAGCAACCCCCCCAAAAGTAGCTGGAGAGAAAGTGGAAAAGTGGAAACAGCCACAGGGACTGAACTAAAAAGGGAGAAAGGAGAAAAGAGAGGGTTTAAATTCCATTAAGACTATAAACAGGGGGAGCGGAGAGGCTGAAACTCCGCAGCTCAATACCTGGCGGTGCTCTGGTGGGAAGGGCGAATCCCCAGGAGCAGAGTGAAGTCCAGAGGTCTTCGGGCCACATGGGAAGTGGCAGTTTCCCTGATGGGAGGACTCCCCATAGGCAAAGTTCCCAGCAGATCCTAGAGAACAACCACATTCGCTGGTGCTGGAACAAGGCTGTTAAGGGTGAAGCCTGGTGCCAGATGCGTGTTGTGATTTTCCATAATCCTGAAACGCTGCTGCTGCTACACCATCACGTGAACTTTTTCTGGGGCGGGCTGGCGCCCGGCTGCAGTTTGGGCAGCAGCGGCAGCAGCACAGTCTGCGAACGTTCTGGGGGCAGCCGGCACCCGGCCATTGCTTGGTGAGACCCTCCCGCGGAGGGGCGGAGCAGGTCAAACACAGTCCCTCAGAAATAAGGGGTCGGGAAACACAGCCGCATCTGAGATAAAACTCAGGAGGGAGATGCTGCCTGGCAACCTGACGGCTGGGTCACGTAAAGTGTAAAAGCAGGAAGTGGATGGAAGCTGGAGACAAAGGAAGGGTGGGGATTGCAGATCCGTGAGAACACCTATGATACTAGAGATTGGGTAGCTGGGTGACGCTCCCGCGCATGCGCATACACACCTACAAGCGCCACAACGACCCCTCCCAGTATGCTAGCAGCGCCATCTAGTGGAGAAGGGAGCTGTTACACTAAGCCCCGCCCAACTGGGCCAACCTCGCTCGTCAGGAACACCACGGGTCTCTCTGCCTGCTTAGTTTACGGACTATAAAGTGCTTCATACCTTGACTTCTACATACGATGTAATTTCAATCATATTTCAGTCTGTTCACTAGTCCATCTATTTCATTTTCTTTTTTTTTCTTTTTTGTTCCTTTTCTTTTTCTTGAAGGAGAGAAAAAGAGAGAAAAAATGTATTTGTATTTCCAATTTTTATTAAAAATATTTTCTTTAATTTTTTATCTATATATTTTTTACTTTTTTGTAAATTTTTAAAATTCTGTTTTACTTCCATCATTTCATTTTATTCTATTTCATTATGTTCGTTTTTCTCAAATTTTCAAACGTTTTCATTTTTTTTTCTTTTTTCCCTTTTTTCTCTAATCTATCAAGCCCCTTTCAACACCCAGACCAAAACACACCTAGGATCTAGCATCATTTATTTGATTTGTGTGTGTGTGTTATTTTGAATTTCTTAATTTTAATATTTTTTAATTTTACTTTTTTACCTCATTAATTCCTTTTCTTCCTTCAAAATGACAAAATAAAGAAATCCACCCCAAAAGAACAAGCAGGAAGAAACGACAGCCAAGGACTTAACCAACACAGATACAAGCAAGATGTCTGAACCAGAATTTAGAATCATGATAATAACAATACGAGCTGGGGTCAAAAATAGATTAGAATCCCTTTCTGCAGAGATAAAAGAAGTAAAAGCTAGTCAAGATGAAATAAAAAATGCTATAACTGAGCTGCAATCTCAAATGGATCCACAGTGGCAAGGATGGTTGAGACAGAGCAGAGAATCAGTGACATAGAGGACAAACTTATGGAGAACAATGAAGCAGAAAAAAAGAGGGAAACTAAGGCAAAAGAGTATGATTTAAGAATTAGAGATATCAGTGACTCATTAAAAAGGAACAACATCAGGGGCACCCGGATGGCTCGGTCGGTTAAACGTCCGACTTCGGCTCAGGTCACGATCTCGCGGTCTGTGGGTTCAAGCCCCGCGTCGGGCTCTGTGCTGACAGCTCAAAGCCTGGAGCCTGTTTCGGATTCTGTGTCTCCCTCTCCCTGTGACCCTCCCCCGTTCATGCTCTGTCTCTCTCTGTCTCAAAAATAAATAAACGTTAAAAAAAAATTTTTTTTTAAAAGGAACAACATCAGAATCATAGGGGTCCCAGAAGATGAAGAGAGAGAAAAGGGGGTAGAAGGGCTATGTGAGCAAATCATAGTGGAAAACTTTCCTAACCCATGGAAAGACACAGTCATCAAAATCCAGGAAGCACAGAGGACTCCCATTAGATTCAACAAAAGCATCTCATAGTCAAATTCACAAAATACTCAAGCAAGGAAAGAATCATGAAAGCAGCAAGGGGGAAAAAGTCCTTAACCTACAAGGGAAGACCAATCAGGTTTGCAGCAGAACTATCCACAGAAACTTGGCAGGCCAGAAAGAAGTGGCAGGATATATTCAATGTGCTGAATCAGAAAACTATGCAGCCAAGAATTATTTACCCAGCAAGGCTGTCATTCAAAATAGAGGAGAGTGAAAAAGTTTCCCAGTCAAACAAAAATTAAAGGAGTTTGTGACCACTAAACCAGCCCTGCAAGAAATTTTAAGGGGGACTCTCTGAGGGGAGAAAAGATAGAAAGAAAAAAGAAAGAAAGAAAGACCAAAAGCAACAAAGACTAGAAAGGACCAGAGAACACCACCAGACACTCCAACTCTCAAGAAACATAATGGTAATAAATTCATATTTTTCAGTACTCACTCTAAACATCAATGGACTAAATGCTCTAATCAAAAGACATAGGGTAACAGAATGGGTAAGAAAACAAGATCCATCTATATGCTGTTTAAAAGAGACCCACTTTAGACCTAAAGACACCTTCATATTGAAAGTAAGAGGATTGAGAACCATCTATCATGCTAATGGTCAACAAAAGAAAGCTGGAGTAGCCATACTTATATCAGACAATCTAGACTTTAAAATAAAGACTGTAACAAGAGATGAAGAAGGGCATTATATCTTAATTAAGGGGTCTATCCACCAAGAGGATCTAACAATTGTAAACATTTATGCTCCAAATGTGAGAGCATCCAAATATATAAATCAATCACAAACATAAAGAAACACATTGATAATAATACCATAATAACAGGGGACTTCAACACCCCACTTGCAACAATGGACATATCGTCTAATCAAAACATCAACAAGGAAACAATGTCTTTGAATGACACACTGGACCAAATGGGCTTAACAAACATATTCAGAACATTTCATCCTAACGCAGCGGAATATACATTCTTCTCCAGGGCACATGGAACGTTCTACAGAATAGATCACATCCTGAGACACAAATCAGCCCTCAACAAGTACAAAAAGATCAAGATCACACCATGCATATTTTCAGACCACAATGCTATGAAACTCACAATCAACTACAAGAAATAATTTGGAAAGGTAGCAAATACTTGGAGACTAAAGAACATCCTACTAAAGAATGAATGGGCTAACCAAGAAGGTAAAGAGAAATTAAAAAGTATATGGAAGCCAATGAAAATGATAACACCACAGCCCAAAACCTCTGGGACGCAAGGAAGGCAGTGATAAGAGGAAAGTATATAGCAATCTAGGCCTTCCTAAAGAAGGAAGAAAGGTCTCAGATACACAGTCTAACCTTACACCTTAAAGAGATGGAAAAAGAATGGCAAATAAAACCCAAAAACAGTTGAAGACAGGAAATAATAAAGATTAGAGCAGAAATCAATGCTATTGAAACCAAAAAAGCAGAACAGATCAATGAAACCAGAAGCTGGTTCTTTGAAAGAATTAACAAAATTGATAAGCCATTAGCCAGTTGGATCAAAAAGAAAAAGGAAAGGACCCAAATAAATAAAATCAAGAATGAAAGGGGAGAGATCACAACCAACACAGCAGAAATAAAAACAATAATAAGAGAATATTATGAGCAATTATACACCAATAAAATGGGCAATCTGGAAGAAATGGACAAATTCCTAGAAACATATAAACCACCAAAAGTGAAACAGGAAGAAATAGGAAATTTGAACAGACCCATAACCAGTAAAGAAATTGAACTAGTAGGGGCGCCTGGGTGGCGCAGTCGGTTAAGCGTCCGACTTCAGCCAGGTCACGATCTCGCGGTCCGTGAGTTCGAGCCCCGCGTC
>NW_024412421.1:6919587-6983121 GCF_014898765.1 Herpailurus yagouaroundi
AAAAAAAAATTAAAAAAAAAAAAAAAAAAAAAAAGAAATTGAACTAGTAATCAAAAATCTCCCAAAAAAACAAGAGTCCAGGGCCAGATGGCTTTCCAGGGGCATTCTACCAAACATTTAAGGAAGAGTTAACACCTGTTCTCTTGAAGCTCTTCCAAAAAATAGAAATGGAAGGAAAACTTCCAAACTCTCTCTATGAAGCCAGCATTACCTGATTCCAAAACCAGACAAAGACCCGACTAAAAAGGAGAACTATAGACCAATTTCCCCGATGAACATGGATGCAAAACTCCTCAACAAGATTTAGCCAACAGGATCCAACAATACATTAAAAAAATTATTCACCATGACCAAGTGGGATTTATACCTGGGATGCAGGGCTGGTTCAATATCCACAAAACAGTGTAATTCATCACATCAATAAAAGAAAGGACAAGAACCACAAGATCCTCTCAATAGATGCAGAAAAAGCATTTGACAAAATACAGCTTCTTTTCTTGACAAAACCCCTCAAGAAAGTAGGGATAGAAGCATCATACCTCGAGATCATAAAAGCCATATATGAAAGATCCAACGCTAATATAATCTTAATGGGGAAAAAACCGAGAGCTTTCTCCCTAAGATCAGGAACAAGACAGGGATGTCCACTCTCGCCACTGTTATTCACCATAGTATTGGAAGTCTTAGCCTCAGCAATCAGAAAACACAAAGAAATAAAATGCATCCAAATCGGCCAGGAGGAGGTCATACTTTCAATCTTTACAGATGACATGATACTCTATATGGAAAACCCAAAAGATTCCACCAAAAAACTGCTAGAACTGATCCATGAATTCAGCAAAGTCGCAGGATATAAAAATCAATGCACAGAAATCAGTTGCATTCCTATACACCAACAATGAAGCAACAGAAAGAAATCAAGGAATCTATCCCATTTACAACTGTACCAAAAAACATAAAATCCCTAGGGATAAATCTAAGCAAACAGGTGAAAAATCTATACCCTGAAAACCATAGAAAGCTTATGAAGAAATTGAAGAAGACACCAAAAAAAATGGAAAAAGATTGCAAGCTCCTGGATTGGAAGAACAAATATTGTTAAAATGTCAATACTATCCAAAGCAATCTACATATTCAATGCAATCCCTATCAAAATAACACCAGTGTTCTTCACAGAGCTAGAATAAACGATCCTAAAATTGTATGGAACAAGAAAAGACTCTGAATAGCCAAAGCAATCTTGAAAAAGAAAACCAAAGCAGGAGGCATCACAATCCCGGACTTCAAGCTGTATTACAAAGCTGTAATCATCAGGACAGTATGGTACTGGCACAAGAACAGACACTCAGATCAATGGAACAGAATAGAGAACCCAGAAATGGATCCACAAAGGTATGGCCAACTAATCTTTGGCAAAGTAGGAAAGAACATTCAATGGAATAAAGACAGTCTCTTCAGCAAGCGGTGCTGGGAAAACTGGACAGCGACATGCAGAAAAATGAACCTGGTCACTTTCTTACACCATACACAAAAATAAACTCAAAATGGATGAAAGACCTAAATGTAAGATAGGAAGCCATCAAAATCCTCAAGGAGAAAGTAGGTAAAAACCTCTTTGATCTTGGCCGCAGCAACTTCTTACTCAGCACATATCCAGAAGCAAGGGAAACAAAAGCAAAAGTGAAATATTGGGACCTCATCAAAATAAAAAGCTTCTGCCCAGCAAAGGAAACAATCAGCAAAACTAAAAGGCAACCGACAGAATGGGAGATGATATTTGCAAACAACATATCAGATAAAGGGTTAGTATCCAAAATCTATAAAGAACTTATCGAACTCAACACCCAAAACACAAGTAATCTAGTGAAGAGATGGGCAAAAGACATGAACAGACACTTCTCCAAAGAAGACATCCAGATGGCCAACCAACACATGAAAAAATGCTCTTAACATCACACATCATCAGGGAAATACAAATCAAAACCACAGTGAGAGACCGCCTCACACCTGTCAGAATGGCTAACATTAACAACTCAGGCAACAACAGATGTTGGTGAGGATGCAGAGAAAGAGGATCTCTTTTGCAAGAGAATGCAAGGGAATGCAAACTGGTGCAGCCACTGCAGAAAACAGTATGGAGGTTCCTCATAAAATTAAATAGAACTACCCTATGACCCAGCAATTGCACTACTAGGTATTTATCCAAGGGACACAGGTGTGCTGTTTCAAAGGGGCACATGTGCCCCAATGTTTATAGCAGCACAATCAACAATAGCCAAAGTATGGAAAGAGCCCAAATGTCCATCGATGGGTGAATGGATAAAGAAGATGTGGTGTATATATACAATGGAGTATTACTCATCACTCAAAAAGAATGAAATCTTGCCATTTGCAACTACATGGATGGAACCAGAGGGTATTACGCTGAGCGAAATTAGTCAGAGAAAGACAAATATCATATGACTTCACTCATATGAGGACTTTAAGACACAGAACAGATGAACACAAGGGAAGGGAAGCAAAATAATATAAAAGCAGGGAGCGGGACAAAACATAAGAGACTCTTAAATATAGAGAACAAACAGAGGGTTACTGGAGGTGTTGCAGGAAGGGGGATGGGCTAAATTGGTCAGGAGTATTAAGGAATCTACTCCTGAAATCATTGTTGCACTACATGCTAGCTAACTTGGATATAAATTTTTAAAATTTTTAAAATTAAGAAAAAAAATAATAAAGCTACCACTTATCCAACAACAACAACGAAAAAATAAGTATAATGCTAACTGTGGGGTTTGTACATATTCTTTATCAAGATGAGGACACTTCCCTTTATTCCTAGTTTACTGAGAGTTTTTTTATCATGAATGGGTATTGAACTTTATCAAATTCTTTTTCTACATCTAAACAGATGGACAGAATGGGAGTCCATTTTGAGTTTATTTTTGTGTATGGTGTAAGAAAGTGTCCAGGTTCATTTTTCTGCATGTCGCTGTCCAGTTTTCCCAGCACCACTTGCTGAAGAGACTGTCTTTATTCCATTGGATATTCTTTTCTGCTTTGCCAAAGATTAGATGTACAGTATTGTCTTTTCTACATGATATGGTCATGTGATTTTTCTTTTTTAGCTATTGATGTAATGGATTACTTTCCATCAATAAAATTTTCAAATATTGAACCATTCTTGCATACCCAGAATAAATACCACTTGGTCATGGTGTATAATTTGTTAGATTAGAGTTGCTAATATTTTTTTGAGGATTGTTACCTATGTTCATGACATATGTTGTTCTCTAGTGTTCTTGTAATGTCTTCATCTTGTTCTGGTATTAGAGTAATGCTGGCCTCATAGAATAACTTAAGAAGTATTCTCTCTGCTTCTATCCTCTGAAAGAGATTGTGGAGAATGGGTATAATTTCTTCCTCAAATGTTTGATAGAATCAACCAGTAAACTCATTGGATCTAGTGCTTACTAGTTTGGAAGATTATTAATTAGTGATTTAATTTTTAATAGCCCATCTGTTTATGTGATCATCCATTTCTGATAATGTAATAGGTAAAAAAATTAAAAAAATAGATCATCTATTCTGATCATCTGTATCTTCCTGTGTGAGTTTTGGCAGATTCTGTCTTTCAAGGAGTTGGTCCATTTCACCTAGGTTACCAAATTTGTCCGAAGAGAGTTTTTCACAGTGTTCTTTTATTATCCTTTCAATGTCTATAGGATCTGTATTGATGTCCCCTTTTTCATTTCTGATTATTAGTCATTTGTGTCCTCTCTCTTTTTTGTTATTGATTAGCCTAGATAAAAATTTATTGATTTATTGATTTTTTTTAAAGAAAAAAAATTTTTGACAGAGAGAGAGAGAGAGAGAGAGAGAGAGAGAGAGAGAGAGAGAGAACATGAGTGGGGGAGGGGCAGAGAAAATCCCAAGCAGGCTCTGTGCTTAGCATAGAGCCTGATGCAGAGCTCTATCTCATGAACGCAAGGTAGTAACCTGAACCAATATCAAGAGTTGGACACTTACCAACTAAGCCACTCAGGTGTGCCCCTGATTTTTTTTTAATGTTTTACTTATCTATTTATGTATTTATTTATTTAGAGACATAGAGCACATGCAGAAGGGGCAGAGAGAGAAAGTCCTAAGCAGGCTCTGCACTGTCAATGCAGAGTCCAACACAGGGCTTGATCTCACCAACCATGAGATTGCCAACAGAGCCAAAATCAAGAGTCAGACACTTAACTGACTGAGACACCCCCAAAGACTAGCTTTTGTTTATATTTTTCTCTATTATTTCCTGTTTTAAATTCCATTGATTGCAGCTGTAATTTTTATTATTTATTTTCTTCTGCTTACTGTGGATTTAAATTTTTTCTACTTTCCTAAGGTAGAAAATTAGATTACTAATTTTAGATCTTTCTTCTTTTCTAATGTATGCACTCTTGTTATAAATTTTCCTTTAAGTGCTGCTTTTGCTACAACCCACAAATTTTGTAAGCTGTGTTTTCATTTTCATTTTGTTCAAAATATTTTTAAATTTCTCTTTGGAATTCTTCTTTGATCCAAACGTTGTTTAGGACTGTGTTGTTTCATATCCATGTATTTTGGGATTTTCCAGTTAGCTTTCTGTTATTGATTTCTAGTGTAATACCCTTGTGGTCTGAAAGTAGATATTTTACGATTGCTATTCTTTTAAATGTGCCAAGGTGTGTCTTATGGCTCAGAATGTGGTTTCTCTTAGTGAATGTTCCATGTGGAATTGAGAAGAATGAGTATCCTGCTCTTGTTGGATGAAGTGGTCTATAGATGTCCATTATATCTAGTTGATTAATGGTGCTGTTGAGTTAACTATGTCCTTTGTGATTGTCTGCCTGCTGGATCTGTCCATTTCTGATAGAAGGTGTTAATATCTCCAACTATGATCGTGGATTTCATCTATTTCTCCTCCCAGTTCTGTTAGTTTTTTTGTCTCATGTAGTTTGATGCTCTGTTGTTAGGCACATACACATTAAGAATTATTATGTCTTTTTGGAGAACTGATGCCTTTATTATTATGTGATGCCCTTTATCCCTGACAACTCTCCCTGCTTTGATGTCTTCTCTGCCTGAAATCATTATAACTACTCTTACAACCCTTCCATTAGTGTCAGTAAGATTTATTTTCCTTCAGCTATTTACTTTTAATCTATATGTATCTTTACATTTAAAATAACTTTCTTGTAGGCAACAGGTAGGTCTTATTTTATGATCCACTCTACCAATCTCTGTCTTTTAATTGGTACATTTAGACTATTGACATTCAAGGTGATATTAATATATTTGGATAAATATCTACTACATTTTCTTCTGTTTTCTCTTGCCCTTTGTGCTTATTTTTGTCTTTCTTTTTCTGCCTTCTGTGATTTTAATTGAGCATTTCATATGATTCTATTTTCTCTCATTTCTTAGTATATAAGTTATACTTCTTTTCATTATTTTTTGTTTGTTTCCTAAAGTTTGCAATACACATTTACAACTAATTGAAGTCCATTTTCAAATGATACTAGGCTGGTCTGAAGATAGTGAGTTATCTCAATTGATTGTTCACAGTTACAGGTTGAACTTCTTGTTCTACTCTTTGGCCTTCTCACTATTGCACTTGACTAGTCTTCTTAAAAACATACATAAAAAAGTAGTGTGCATATCCCATAATAACAAAATAATCCTAATTCTTGTATCCCATCCTTTTTACCGTTGCTGTCATTCATTTCACTTATATAAAATAAGTATATATGTATAAGCATGTATATATACACACACACGAGATACATACGTAAGCATGTATAATCAAATACATTACTAGTACTATTTTGAAAAAAAACTGTTATATGTTAGATCAACTAATAAGAAGAAAATTTAAAGTTTTGGGATTGGGTGGCTCAGTAGGTCAAGTGTCCAGCTTTGGCTCAGGTCATGATCTCACGCTTCATGGGTTCGAGCCCCGTATCAGGCTCTGCACTGACAGCTCAGAGCCTGGAACCTGCTTTGGATTCTGTGTTTCCCTCTCTCTTTCTACCCCTTCCCCACTTGTGCGCTCTCTCTCTCACCCCCGCCAAAATAAGCTTTTTAAAAAAGAGTGTGAAAGCATTAATGTAGTGTTTCTTTTTAAAAAAGGAAATTAGAAGTTTTTATTTTACGTTTACTTAATCCTTCAATGCTCTTCCTTGCTTTGTGAAGATCCAAGTATCTGATCTATATCGCTTTCTTTCTCTCTAAAGAATTTATTTTCGGGGCGCCTGAGTGGCGCAGTCAGTTAAGCGTCCGACTTCAGCCAGGTCACAATCTCGCGGTCTGGGAGTTCGAGCCCCGCGTCAGGCTCTGGGCTGATGGCTCAGAGCCTGGAGCCTGTTTCCGATTCTGTGTCTCCCTCTCTCTCTGCCCCTCCCCCGTTCATGCTCTGTCTCTCTCTGTCCCAAAAATAAATAAACTTTGAAAAAAAAATTATTTAAAAAAAAAAAGAATTTATTTTCATATTTCTTGCAGTGCAGTCTACTGGCACAAATTATCTCAATTTTATTTTCTTAAATACTTAACTTTTCTTTCTTTTTTAAGTTTATTTGAGAGAGAGAGAGAGAGAGAGAGAGAGAGAGAGAGAGAGCAGGAGAAGGGCAAAGAGAGGGAGAGACAGAATCCCAAGCAGGCTCTGCACAGTGCAGAGCCTGATGCAGGGCTCAACTCCCAAAAGGTGAGATCATGACCTGAGCCGAGATCAAGAGTCGGATGCTTAACTGACTAAGCCACGGAGGTACCCCACAAATGACCTCAATTTTAGTTTATCTGAGAAATACTTTATTTTTCCTTCACTTCTGAAGGATAATTTCACAGGATTCAGAATCTTTGGTTGATAACTTTTTTATCTCAACACATTAAATATTTCACTCTCTTCTTGTTTGCATGGTTTCTCGGAAGAACACATGTAATTCTTATCTTTGTTCCTCTTATAAGCATGATTTTTTTTTTCCTCTGTCTTCTTTCAGGATTTTTTCTTTATCTTTGATTTGTTGTAGTTTGAAAAATGGCATACTCAGGTGTAGTTTTTTTGGTATTTATTTAGGGAAATGCTCAGTCATCAAATATTTCTTCTCTTCCTTCTCTCTTTTTTCTCCTTCTGGTATTCCCGTTATGTATATAACTTTTATACTTGTCCCACAGTCCTTGGATATTTGTTCTGGGGTTTTGGTTTTCGGCCTCTTTTCTCCTTGCTTTTCAGTCTTCAAGATCTATTGACATATCCTCAAGCTCGGAGATGATTTCTTCTAGCCAAATTCCAAGTGGTAATAAGCCCATCAAAGTAATAAGCCCATTTTTCATTTATGTTATGGTGGGTTTTTGTTTTTGTTTTTTTATCTCCAGCATTTCTTTTTGGTTCTTTCTTAGGATTTCCACCCCTCTTCTTACATTGTCCATCTGTTCTCACAGGCTGTTTATTTTATCCACCAGAGTTCTTACCATATTGGTCATAGCTGTTTTAAATTCCCAATCTGATAATTCCAACATCCCTGCCATGTCTGGTTCTGATGCCTGCTCTGTCTTTCTAAATCGTGTGGAGCTTTTTCCTTCTTCTTTTAGTATGCTTTGTAGTTTTTCTTGATAACCAGGCATCATGTACGAGGTAAAAAAGGAACTGTTGTACATAGGTTTTTAGTCATGTGACAATAAGGCGTGGGGAGAGGGGAATCATTTTATAGTCCTATGACTACATCTCAGTCATAGTATATGTACTGTCAAAGCAAACACTAGGTCTCAATCTTTTAGTGATGTTGTGCCACTGAACTGTGAACTTCACAAATGTTTCTCAGGCTTTTTTTTCCTTCCCCTTTGAGTGGGACAGGATGGCTAGCATGGGCTGGAGTGTTTCCCTTCTCCCAAGTGGAAGGCTAGAACTGACTGGCATTGGGTATTTCACTTCCCCAAGTCAGTTAGGCTCTGGTAACACCCCAACAGGTTAGGTTCTGGTCAACCAGTTTCCCCTGAGGGTACACTTGCCAACAGAGTACTCTGGCACATTTCAAAATGGTTCCTTTCCTCCCTCCCCCCTAAAAGAAGCATGAGGGGATTTTTTTTTTTTCCTCTGATATTTACTCTGAGAACCTAATTGGGTTCTTGGAGGTAAAACTCATGAAGTGGGAGGGTCCCCAATAACTGACTTCCTCTAAAGTTGTTTTTTTTTTTAAGTTTATTTATTTATTTTGAGAAAGAGTGAGAGAGAGACAGAGAGCAGAGGGGAGAGGGAGAGAATCTCAAGCAGGTTTGACACAGGGCTCAAACCCACGAACCATGAGATCATGACCTGATCTAAAATCAAGAGTCAGATGTTTAACTGACTGAGCCATGTAGGTACCTCTTTCCTCTAGAGTTTTTTTTTTTTTTAACTTTCAGGTCTGCCCACATTGAGCTTCAACAACTCATCAACTATAAGTTCAGGTTTTCCTTCCCCAGCACTGGTTTCCAAGGCAGCTTCCATCCATAAGTCTCTCCTCCAGGTAAGCTGTGACTCCCTGTGTAAGCCGTGGCTCTTTGCAGCTGCAGCTCTGTATCCACCCCTCTACTGCATCCAGAGAGTTGTTGATTTTTCAGTCTTTTTTTGGTTTTTACTTGTGGTTAAGACAGAATGGCACCTTTCAAACTCCTTGCATGTGGAACTGGAAACCAGAAGTTTATATTACTTTTAATGAGAAAAAAATTAAGTTCATGGAGTAATAGAGAATTTCAGCCATTTCATCAGCATAATGAGGGTGTTTTCTCGTGGTTTCGTTGGGTGCTGTTGGGAGTTAGGAAGAGGATGGGGTCACAGAGTTTTCCCAAAAAGATTCAGAGGAAGAAAAGAAGTATCAGGAAGTTGTTTGAGATTTTCAAACAATCTTTTTTTCTAAGTCTCAGTTTTGATGCTCAATTTTTTTGCTGCTACTGCTTGATTCAAGATGTTACCCAGTCCCTGGGCACAGTGACATTTCCTCTTTACCCTTTCAAAATATGACAGGGATGGGAGGACACAGGCAAACTCTCTGGGCAGAAACCAATTGGCCATGGAGTCCAGAAAGGGTCCGGTGGAATTACCCTTTTATGGGAAGAACTTGTCCTGATTATCTTCCAGCCCTCCCACCAGCCCAACCACAACACTCCCCCACAACACACATACACACACACACACACACACACACACACACACTGGGAAAAGCCTGACTTGAGTCTCTCCATCATAGATGATGCTCTCAAGGTGAGCTAAATGCATGAACATGACACATTCTTATCGCACTCAGTGGCTAGTGACAGCCATAGTGTGGAGAGTGACAAAAACTCTCTCTCTTTGACCTAACTAATCAGACTCCTCCAAGCCCTCAAGTCCTGACCGTGGGTTCTGTCATTGTCCATTTAGTCCAGTTTTAGCAAGAATCTTGCTTGGTTAGTTTAGCAAAAATCCCCCACTCACTCTTGATATCTGATCAAATTACTCAACCCTCACTCTTATCACCCTCACCTGCATTCAGCAAACAAGGGTGCTTATTGATTCAGTCAAACAAGAATCTCCCCAGCCTTGATGTTTCCTCTTTTACCCATCCGCTAATCCTTACCTTACTACTTGGCAATAAATTTCCACTTGTCCTTAGTATATTCAGAGTTGAACCTGATCTTTCTCTCCTACTATAAAACCCCACTGTAATGGTCCCCGGAGTAAGTCTGCCTTACCACCTTTAACAAGCATCATGAATAATTTTCTCCTTAACAAGAGGAAAAGGAATGAGGCTTCTCCAAATCAGGAGAGTGAGCCATGCATACCTTGGAGAAACCCCAAGTGTGATTCAGAAACACACCTCTTGCCCTTCCCCAAGCCCAAGAATCCATCCCGCCTCCTAGAATTCACTGACATCACTCTCTTTAGAGTCGTCTACGCTAAGAAAGCCAGTGAGATCTTAGCGGTTGTATTGCTTTGCTAGGGCTCCCATAACAAAGTACCAAAAACTGGGCAGCTTAAAACAACAGAAATTCATTCTCAGTTCTGGGAACTACAAGTCCAATTTTTTTTTTTAATTTTTTTTCAACGTTTATTTATTTTTGGGACAGAGAGAGACAGAGCATGAACGGGGGAGGAGCAGAGAGAGAGGGGGACACAGAATTGGAAGCAGGCTCCAGGCTCCGAGCCATCAGCCCAGAGCCCGACTCGGGGCTCGAACTCACGGACCGCGAGATCGTGACCTGGCTGAAGTCGGACGCTTAACCGACTGCGCCACCCAGGCGCCCCTACAAGTCCAAATTAAGAGCTATATTCCCCCTGAAGCTTCTAGGAAAGAATCCTTCCAGCTTCTTCCAGCTTCTAGCGGCTCCAGACGTTCCTTAGCTTGTGACGGGATCACTCCAGCTTCCGCCTCCATCTTCCCCCACCCCCACACCCCGTGTCTCTGAATCCAAATCCTCCTCCCTTTCTCTCACAAAGACAACAGTCATCGGATGTAAGGCCCACTCTAATTCGGTATGACCGCATCTTGATTATATTTTCAACCCCCATTTCCAGATAGGATTACATTCTGAGGTTCCAGGTGGACCTCAATTTTGGGAGGACAGTATTCAATCCACTACCACGGTTAAAACCATGGTCTCTAGAGTTCAGATCCTTACCCTGCCATTAACCAGCTGGATGAAGTTGAGCAATTCAGCCAAGCCTCATAAATGTCTCACACATAATGTGTGAATTTTACCTGCCTTATGGAGCTATTATAAACAGCAAATTAAATGATATTTGTAAAGTCTTTGAGCACAGTGCCTGGCACTTGGTAAGGGCTCCACACATGGAAGCCATTGATTGTTACCTACATCTGTCTGACCTTTTGTCCCTCTCTTGTTTCTTTGTGGCTTTTCCAGCCCACTGCCCTTTTAAATCTTGTTTTTTTCCAGAGATCTTCCATTGATAGGTGCTCTTCTGCTATAGAAAGGTCCTCCCCTCAGGGTATCTGTGTGTGAGGGGAGGGTTCTGGGAGCTAATCCACTCCCGGGCTTTAACTGAAAGTGTTCTGATGACTCTGTTGGGAGGAAAACTTTACCTCTCCCAACTTGGGTCCAGTGGTTGGGGGCCTGAAAATAAATTCATTTATTCATTCATTCAATTTTATTTTTTGAGAGAGAGAGAGCCTGCAACCCAGAGAGGGAGAGAGAATCCCAAGCCGGATCCACACCCAACCCGGAGCCTGAGCAGGTGCTTGATCTCACAAACCATGAGATCATGACCCGAGCCAAAATCAAAATCTGGATGCTTAATCCCTGAGCCACCCAGGCACCCTGGGCCTGCAAATTTAAATTAAAAGAAAAAAAAAAAATACAGGGGCGCTTGGGTGGCTTATTCGGTTAAGCGTTTGACTTCGGCTCAGGTCATGATCTCACAGTTCGTGAGTTTGAGCCCCATGTAGGCTCTGTGCTGACAGCTCAGAGCCTGGAGCCTGCTTCAGATTCTGTGTCTCCCTCTCTCTCTCTGTCCTTCCCTTGCTCATACTCTGTCTCTCTCAAAAATAAATAAACATTAAAAAATATGTATGTATGAAAAAATAAAATTAAATAATAAAATTAAATTCAATTTTAAAAAATACATGCTGGGGCACCTGGCTGGCTCAGCCAGTTGAGCCTCTGACTGCGGCTCAGGTCATGATCTCACAGTTTGTGGGTTCCAGCCCCACATCAGACTCTGTGCTATCAACACAGAGCCTGGAGCCTGCTTCAGATTCTGTCTCCCTCTCTCTCTGCCCCTCCCAAACGCATACTCTGTCTCTCTCTGTCTCTCAAAAATAAATAAACATTATAAAAATAAAATAAATAAATAAAAATAAAAAAATACAGGTTAACAGGGGCACTTTGGTGGCTCAGTCGGTCAAGCAGCCGACTCTTGGTTTGGGCTCGGGTCATGTCAAGGTTCATGGGTTTGAGCCCCATGTCGGGCTCTGTACCGACAGCATGAAGCCTGCTTGGGATTCTATCTCTCTCTATCTGCCCTCTCTCCCTGCTTGTACTTTCTCTCTCTCAAAAATAAATTAATAAACATTAAAATCTTTTTTAGAAAATACAGATTAGCAGAAGAAAAGACACAATTTACTTTCACATTTACATGCAGGCAAGCTCCCATTGATGGAAAAGTCATGGAAAGAAAAGGTTTATGGATACCAATTTTTTTTAAAAAGTGTTTTTTAGGGCTTCAGTGAGAGAGTATGGAAGTTTTCAATTGGGCTCTTTGATGTTAATGAGAATGGACAATCTGTCTTCTTGGCAAACAAATTTTCAGGACACTCCCAAGGAGGGGAGTTAACAGCAGCTGTATTTTCAGAAGGCTAAGCTTTAGAAAATAAGGGAAGTTCAGATAAGAATTCAGAGGCACCTGGCTGGCTTAGACAGTGCAGCATGTGGCCCTTGATCTCTCGGGGTCGCAGGTTCAAGCCCCAGGTCGGGTGTAGAGATGACTTAAAAATTAAAAAAATAGTAATTTTTAAAAAAAGATTTATTGGAGCACCTGGGTGGCTCAATAAGTTAAGCATCAACTTCAGCTCAGGTCATGATCTCACAGCTTGTGAGTTCAAGCCCCACATCGGGCTCTGTGCTGACAGCTCAGAGCCTGGAGCCTGCTTCAGATTCTGTGTCTCCCTCTCTCTCTGCCCCTCCCCCATTCATGTTCTGTCTCTCTCTCACTCTCTCAAAAATAAACATTAAAAATATGATAAAATAAAATAAAAAGGTTTCTTTCTGCATTTTTCTGTGTTCAAATGTTTTCACTTCAAAACAATCTTGGGGCACCTGGGTGGCTCAGTCAGTTAAGTGCTGACTCTTGATTTCAGCTCAGATCATGATCTCATGGTTTGTGAGTTTGAGCCCCACATCAGGCTCTGTGCTGACAGTGCAGAGCTTGCTTGAGATGCTCTGTCTCCTGTGCCACTCCCCTGCGTGCTCTCTCTCAAAATAAATAAATAAACTTTAAAAATAAATAAAAATAAATGAGTAAATCTTTATACTAACCAAAAGGGTTCCCACAACTCCCAAATAAATTCTCCAAATCTCAGCCCCCAGCCAAACTGCCTGGTTTTAGCTTTGTCCTTGACAGCTAAAAGACCTGGGTAAATTATTTAATTCTCTGTGCTTTAATCTGCAAAGAGAGGATAGGGTAGTTGTAAGGATTGAGTGAAACCTATATGTAAAGCATTTGGAACAATGCCCAGACGTAGTTAAAGTGATATAAATGTTTGCTATTTTTTTAATTGAGGTAAAATTGACACATAACATTATATTCATTTCAGTCATACAACATAATGATTCAATACATGTATATATATATATATAAAATGAAATGATCACCATGATAAGTCTAGTTAAACTAGTCATTATTTATTATTAAATTATTAATAATGTATTATTATTATTAAATTAGTTATTATTTTTGTCACAGGAGCATCTTAAGCTCTACCCTTGCAACACTCAGGTCCTCACCCTCCCTCTAGAACTATCTCTCCTCCCAGAGTCCCTTTCTTATATTGTGGCACCATCACCCCAGCAGGAACTTTGACTCCTCTCGCTCTCTCAGCCCCGAAGAAAAGTCGATCACCAAAGCTGGCTGATTTTACCCCCTAAATATTTCTTTAAAAAAACAAAAACAGAAAACATTTATTTATTTTTGAGACAGAGAGGGACAGAGTGTAAGTGGGGAGGGGCAGAGAGAGAGGGAGACACAGAATCTGAAGCAGGCTCCAGGCTCTGAGCCCTTCACTGGATCTCTTGTGTCAGAGTAGATTATTGTTTAGCAAAGAATTTGCTCCCCCACCCTCCATGCAAAAGGATACTTCCTTGAACTCAAGTCTCTCATGCGCCTGCAGTTTGTCACGTGAACGCTCCTCAGGTAGCCTGATCACCTGAATCACAGCGACCCACACACACAACAGCAAGGAGAGAAAGTTTATGCTTATGTGCCACTGAGATTTTGTGGCTGGTTGCAACATTGCAATTAATAGCAACAGCTACCAAATGTATCTTTCTTAGTTCAGGCAATTGTCTTCTAATTTGTATTCTCGCTTCTAGCTTTACCCCTCTCACCAGCTCCCAAGTTACTTCACCTAATATGCAAATTTGAGTTGATGGAATGTACTCAGAACTCTTGAAAAAGGACAGAAGCCAAATTCAAACCATTCTCAGCAAGAAAAAAAAAGGGAAAATATGTCTTGTGTTAATCATCT
Source organism: Herpailurus yagouaroundi (assembly GCF_014898765.1). Lineage (NCBI taxonomy): Eukaryota > Metazoa > Chordata > Mammalia > Carnivora > Felidae > Herpailurus > Herpailurus yagouaroundi. Next base: position 6,933,822 of record NW_024412421.1, read on the forward strand.
AGGGATAGTATTAGCTTCTAGCTCCCATGGATCCGGTTGCCCAAACAAGTTCCTCAGGACTAGGTCTCCACCTGTCTCAGCCCCAATCTCCTCTATGGCTTAATTCTCAGGGAGGCCTTTCCCAGTGGCGGAAACATGCCACTGAGAGACTCCAGACTTAAATCCTACGATTTTATTAACTCCAAAAGAAAGTGGATACTTCTTTGCTAATTACCTCAACAAAAAATCTGGACTGGTTTGGATCAGATGACCCTCCCTGAACAAATCACTTTGACCAGGTACAAGCAGTGCTCAGCCTGGAGACTGAGAATAAATCGTGCAACCTAAGAGTGGAAAGAAAAGGGTCCTACACAGGGAAAAGATGGGCTTTGTTACCAGAAGGCAGGATACCAAGCAGTCAAAAGCAGTCGATGTCCAGCATCGTTCTTCTGCCCAGAGTCCTTTGGTGGACTCCTCATCGGCATCAGGATGAACTCTCAGCCTCTCGATATAAAATACAAGGCCCTCCATGACCTGATCCTTTTTACATGTCAAGCTTCACCCCTCTGTTACTGTCTCACATGCCCTTCAGGCTCCCACAACACTGCACATCATGCCCCAGGCAGCCTCCAATCTTGGCTCATACATTCATCCCCCCTTCTCCTGAAACACCCATCTTCTCTCTCTAGCTAATTCCTACTTACTCTTGAAGGCTCAACTCAGGCCTCACCTGGGCTGGAAAGATTCTCTGGACCACTTTGTTCCAGGCTACACTCCCACAAAGACACACTTCAACTTTTTATTAACACCAAGGAGTTTGGCATAGAGCAGTATGAGCTGGCATACAGCACCCAGTAACTGCTAAATTAATGGATGAATAAAGAAAGAAATGAATGAATGACTGATAGTAAAGAGTAGAAACCCAGTAAGTATTTCCTTAATAAATGAATTTGGTTTGAAATGGGAAAGTTATTGCCTCATATAACTGGAAAATCCCAGGAAGAGCTAAATGGATAGATCGATAGACTGATAGACCGATAGATGGATAGATAGATAGATAGATAGATAGATAGATAAGTGGATTGGATGGAATGGATGGATGGAAGGAAGGAAAGAAGGAAAGCTGGGTGGAAAGATACGTGGATAAGTAAGTTGTCTAGTAAACGAAATCCTCCTCTTCCAGGAGTTCAGGAAGTGGGCTGGAGCAATGGCTTTCAAGTGATGGGCAGAGTCTATGCAGACCTGTCTTTCAAAAGGTTAAAGTTATGTCCGAATGGACCTAAATCTGATCACTTTCACCAGGCACTTGATCACTCACAGGGAGACAGATGAGTGATACCGGTTCCCATGGAATAATTGGAACGTCTTCAAAAAGAAACGGGGCGCTTTTTCCCATTACAGATAAACTTCCTGGCAAAATGCAGCATGTCTGTGACAACTGAAGATGGTTGAAGAATCTTGTCTTTACAAATTCTCAGGGGTGCCCCGGTGGCTCAGTTGGTTAAGCATCCAACTTCAGTTCAGGTCAGGAGCTCATGGTTGGTGAGTTCAAGCCCTGCACGGGGCTCTGTGCTGACAGCTCAGAGCTCAGAGCTCAGAGCTCAGAACTCAGAGCCGGGAGCCTGCTTCGGATTCTGTGTCTCCCTCTCTCTCTGCCCCTCCCCCGCTCATGCTCTGTCTCTCAAAAATAAATAAATGTTAAAAGAAATAAAAGAAATAAAAGCCCTCAGAGGTCTTGAATTTAATGAACTGAGCATTTTGCACAATCCCAGGAGGAAATAAACAAACCACCCCGTTTCTGAACTTCTAAGAAGCTCCCTCCTTGATTTGGTAAGAAGCCTAAGTTGGAGTCCCACCTCTCAGTAGGAGGAGCACCACCCAGCCTCAAAGCCTCACCACCAGCTGAGGATTTTTTCCAGGAGTCCTGAGGGTGCACCATGAGCAGCTTTTTCCCAAACAAAGCTGTTTTGCAGGGTGAATTTCCATTAGGAGGGAGGAGGGAGGAAAACAGTATTTTCTAAAAAAAAAAAAAAAAAAAAAAATGGAAAGCAGTTACCCATAGTTTGGCCTATCCCCAGTAAGCTGTAGAAAGAGGCCCCAAACTTCCGGATCCCCAGCTGCAAGCCCAGGCCTGTTTCCTGGCCCACTGAAAGTTTACCACCCTCTGGGACAGAGCAGGGCCCTGGGCCAGCTGCTGAGGCCCCATCCCTCCTGCGCTGTCTTTGGAAGATATTAGGCTCTCTGCTGAAGCAAAAGGAACCTTTAGTCATCAATTTCAGACTGAATTGCTTTACTTCTTATCCTTCCTTCTTTTCCTTCTCGTTAGCCTGGTTGCCTTCTCACCTCAGAAGAATCCCGTTTGGTTTCTGAGGTTTCTATGGCCGAAAAGAAGGGTCATTTCCAATAGCTCACTTTCTCTCTCTCTCCCCCTCACTCTCCCATCTCCCTCCTCCTCCCCACCTACCCCCTCTCCCCAGCACCGCGTGTGTAAGAACAAAAGCCCCTCCAGGCATCATCACCGCACCTGCAATGCAGCGACACCTAGCGGACCAGCTGCCTACTTCTTCACGGGCAGGTCCATCCAAATGAGGGAAGAGAAATGGTCCCCACTCTGCACGGGCTGTCGTGGAACGTGGATTTCCGTGGATGCACACAGGAAAGACCCTCCACTTTATTTGCTTTTTTTAATATAATTTATTGTCAAATTGGCTTCCATACAACACCCAGTGCTCATCCCAACAAGTGCCCTCCTCAATGCCCCTCCCCCATCCGCCCCAACCACTCTCAGTTTGTTCTCTGTATTTAAGAGTCTCTGGTGGTTTGCCTCCCTCCCTCTCTGTAACTATTTTTCCCCTTCCCTTCCCCCATGAAGACCCTCCACTTTAAAACAGGACGGCGGTGGAGCCACACTGTTGGACTTCAATTCTGGGTCCTGCCCTCTCCTGAATGGCCAAGGTAAGGCAAGTGAACTAATTAACCTCTTGGTACCTCAACGGTCTCATCTATAAAATGGGAGCAGTTGTGCCAGTCACAGTAAAGCACCCCGGTAAACTTGTCTGCGCGGCGCTCGGCACAAAGAGAAGACGCTATAGCCCCTCGCCTCGCTTCGGTTTCACAGAGTTACACCCACCCCTTCTGGCCAGCCGGCCCTCTACTCTCACATCCCCAGTCCCGTCTTTCAGATGTGTTCTGTCACCATTTATTTGCCAACATGTCCATTTGATTTCAAATTAAAATACTTTTGCATGAAAAACAAAACACGCGGCGGGGTTGGTGCGGGGTGGGGAGGGAGAAAGGCTGACAGGCATGTTAGTAAACAGCGAAATATTTTTGAGGGCTGGGTGCAGATAGCTCAGATGCTAGAAGGTCCAAACTGACAGACTTCTGATACGAGGAGACGAAGGGATATCCGCAGAGGGGCATTTTTCTGGGGACTAAACAGCGAGGAACAAGCACCCTCCTCCTTCCTTCCCACCAGCACTCCAGGCTCCACTTCCTGGATGACCAGGCCTTGCTGCCTTCCATTTACCCCCATCACAGTCTGATCCTGATCGTTCCCATAATTCATTAACAACTCTCCCAGTTAAATATTAAATTATTCATACAAACAGTGTGGAGTGAGCCAGGCGAAAACGGCCCTGCTGGGGATGTTGGCGATCCAGCCAGCTCTTGAAGAAAAGGAGACAAAAGAGAGCAAATGGACCCCCCCCCACCACACACACACACACACACACACACACACACACACACGCCAGAGGATGTTCAGAAAGTGAGGCAGGCCGGGGGGTCCCTGGACGGTCACAGCTCGGCAAGCACATAGATGTTCCCCGGATCCAGGACAGCCTGCCACCGAGGCTGTGAGAAAGTCCCACGATGTGTGAAGGCTACTTTTGTCCTCTCCACGGAGAGCTGGGCAAACGGGATTCCTCACAGCTCCAGAGGGCCAAGCCTGAGGAGGGTACCTGGTGAAGGCAGAGATTTCTCGGGACAGGGCTCGTGTCGGGTTTCGTGGGCCAGAGGCAGTTCCGGGAAGGAGGTGAGGGTCCAGCCCCACTCTAGAGGAGAGCATCTCGGCTCTTGGGCGCAGGGCCCCCATCCTTCACTGAGATGTCTTTGCCATAGGCCGCCTCAGTGCCAGCCTCCGGATCCGGCTCTTCCCCCACGGGCTGCCCTCCGGGTTTCTGGGACGCCCCCACCACCTTGGTGCTCTTGCTCGTGTGGCACCCCATGTCACGTGGGGGCAGAGGGCCCGTGCTCTGGGCCGTTCTGAGGAGGGTCTGGGCTGTGGCCACGGCTGCAGGGCCAGAGTTAAATAACCCTTCGTCAGAGCACCGTTGAAAGAGAGATGGTGGGGTTTCTATGGTCACAGGGAGAGGCCGAGTCTAATCTGCATAATAAACCCCTTACCCCCATCCCAGAGGTCCGCCCTCCCTGCCAACGCAGCTAGTTCCCATTCATCTCACCGGAAGAATTCCCTTTGTTAACCCTCAACTTCTTTACACATTATAACCCCCCACCTAGTTACCTGTAAACAGCAGCCTGGGTCTCCACACACAAAGCAAGCCCTGTTACTACGCAATTAGCTGTGACCTTCTTCCACCTCCGGGGTCACATTCAGTTCCAGGACTCACAGACCCCCTGCTTGGAGACCATCCCCTACCTCTGAATGCCAGCTCCACCCAGTGTTAAAGAATGGGGAGTCCTCAGACCATAGACTCCAGGGGTTACCCAAACATGTAATTGAAAGAAATAGCAAGTCGTGTGCTACCCTGGGCCAAGCAAAGTTTACATTCATCATCTTGCTTAGTCCTCACAACAAACCTAAGAGGCAGGTTATGTTATTTAAACATCATTTAACAGATGGAGATACTGAGACACAGAGATAGTGAGTAATTTATGTAAGGCCAGAGCTGGGATTTGAACCCAACTCATCTGGATTCCAGCCTCTCTATCACTGTGCTAATGGTATCTATTTTTTAATTTTTTTTTTATTTTTTTTTTCAACGTTTTATTTATTTATTTTTGGGACAGAGAGAGACAGAGCATGAATGGGGGAGGGGCAGAGAGAGGGAGACACAGAATCGGAAACAGGCTCCAGGCTCTGAGCCATCAGCCCAGAGCCTGACGCGGGGCTCGAACTCCCAGACCGCGAGATCGTGACCTGGCTGAAGTCGGACGCTTAACCGACTGCGCCACCCAGGCGCCCCTATTTTTTAATTTTTTAATATTTATTTGTGGTTTTTTTTTTTTGAGACAGAGACAGACAGAATGCGAGTGGGGGAGGGGCAGAGAGCGAGGGAGACACAGAATTTGAAGCAGGCTCCAGAGAGCCTGATGCAGGGCTGGAACTCATGAACCACGAGATCATGACCTGAGCTGAAGCCAGAAACTCAATGGACTGAGCCACCCAGGTGCCCGCCCCTGTTTATTTATTTTTGAGAGAAACTGAGACAGAGCATGAGTAGGGGAGCGGCAGAAAGAGAGAGAGACACAGAATCCGAAGCAGGCTCCAGGCTCTGAGCTGTCAGCGCAGAGCCCGACGTGGGCCTCAAACTTACGAACTGTGAGATCATGACCTGAGCTGAAGTCCAGTGCTTACCCGCCTGAGCGAGCCACCCAGGCGCCCCGAATCGTATCTATTTTAAAGACTCCATCAGGCCATCTTCACACACCATCCTAGACATCATCAGTTTGTAAACCAGTCGTTGCTTTTTTAATCTGAGACACACAGGAAAAGGTTTTCAAAGTGATGAATTTTGGGGGTGATGGTGGAGTGCTCCAAAGCCCATGGCCAAGAAAGAATTCTTAAAGACGTCTTTCGTGCATAAAGGTGATTTTATTAAAGCCACGGGGACATGGGCAGAAAGAGCTGCACGGGGGTTGTGACGGGTAACTGATTATATACCCTCAGGTTGGGAGGGGGGTTAGGGATAGAGTAAGCCTCTAAGGAATTTTGGAAGCAAGGTCTCCAAAACCTTGAGGGGCTGGCTGTTGCTAGGAAAATGCCATTTACTACCAGTTAGTAAAAATCTCAGTCATGAGACCCTTCAGATGTTTATCAGGGGGCCATAAGCTTGGAGTATGATTGCCAGCATATATCCTGGGGGATTTGAGATAAAGGAAGTTTCCAAAGAAATTTTTATGTGTTAAAGTAGACTTACAGGATCCTGGGCAGTGGGGGGAGGGGGGTCAGGATAATGTTAAGCCAGGATTTCCTAGCAAAGTGTCATCATGGAAGCAGCTGAGATCCTAGAGAAAGGTCACTCTGCCGGTTTCAAGGACTTCTCAGTGGGCTGTGGGCAGTAAGGGAATTTAATTTTTCATCTGCCTTTTGTTCCCACATCACCATGGCAAGCACTTAAAACCCTTTCCTTTGTTTTTGGGTATCCAGGAGTGTCCAAGGGATATCACACATATCCCACCTGGGGGCAGGGGGTGCTGTTGGTCTGTATTTTGCCCTCAGCTTGCCCCACACTCCCTCATCAGAAGCCGTGAGTGAACGATCTCAGATGTAATGCTTCTTGAGTGAAGCCTCACATGGTATGGAACTGAAGTTAGCCACTCCAGTGCTCTATATGTTTTTTTAAGTTCATTTATTTTTGAGAGAGAGATAGAGCAAGCGGGGGGGTGGGGGGAGCGGGCAGAGAGAGGGAGAGAGGGGATCCCAAGCAGGCTCCATGCTGTCAGCACAGAGCTCAACCCAGGGCTCCAACTCACGAACCGTGAGATCATGAACTGAGCCAAAATCAAGAGTTGGACGCTTAACCGCCTGAGCCACCCAGGCACCCGTCTATATTTTTTTAAATGTTTATTTATTTTTGAGAGGGGGGTAGGGGCAGAGAGAGAAGGGGACAGAGACGGGGGCGGGGGGGGGACAGAGGGGGACAGAGGACCCAAAGCTTGCTGCTGCAGAGCCCGATATGGGGCTCGAACCCGTGAACTGTGAGATCGTCACCTGAGCCAAAGCTGGACACTCAACCCACTGAGCCACGCAAGCCCTCCAGTGCTCTATATTACTCCTAGTTTAGTTTTGATCACCTAGCCTTTCCTTTTCCTAAATCTAAAAGGAGCCTGATAATCCTGACCCAACTCCTAGGAAGCTGGAAAAAGGATCAAGCGGGTCTGTGAAGTGGCTTTTCAGAGAAGTACAAAATTTATTCTTTCTTGGGTTGGTGCTGAGCCCTTCAAAAGGACATCAGCTCTGTTGCGCTTATGGAGGGTAGATGCATGCTGGTCTCAGACACATGACAGAGTCTTCTTGTTGACTTCTCATGATCAAATTGTCCTGTGAGGAAGTATCACTAATTCCACTTCAGAGTTGAAATAATTGAGTCCAGAGTGCTTAGGTCCATTGCCTCAGGTCACACGTCTGCACGCTCAGCAGCCAGCTCAGGGTGCTGCCTCCAAAGACTGTGACCTCCCCATCGCCTGCCCCTCCCACCCTTGCCCCCAGTGCCTCTGGTTAATACCATTCATCCTCCTGGACTTGAGCATTCAGTGATCTGCTTAAAGGTGGTACAACTGTCCATAAATCACCTTTCTTTGAATGAGCTTCTTGCCAACTGGGCTGGCAGAGAGATGATGAAATGACATGATGACGTTGTTGATTTATCTCTCCCGTATAAAAGCCAAAGTACAGTTTGGGGGTGTCCGGGTGGAAGAGGGAGGTTTCATTTGCCTTCCAGTCAAGAGGCCCTAATTAAGGCAAGTCCTCATTGGATACTGGGATCCTAGGGGAACAATCCTTTTGTGAAGCCTCCAAATTAATCATGGCTAACCCAACTGGCCACAAGAGACAGGCCTCAAGGGCACCCAGGAGCCAGGTGTAACTCTCAGGTTGTGTTTGGGTTAGTTTAGAGGCGTGGTCAGCAAGAAATGAACTTGGTGAGAAGCCTTGTCCTGCCTGTGACCTCTTGCACCCAAAAGAGGTTACATAATTTGTGGGGCTCAGTGTAAAATTAAAATGTGGGTCCCTGGGTGGCTCAGTTGGTAAGTGTCTGACTCTCGATTTTGGCTCAGGTCATGATCTCACGGTTCATGATATGGAGCCCTTGTGGGACCATGACAGTGGCAGAGCCTGCTTGGGATTCCCTCTGCCTCTCTCTCTCCCTCTCTCTCTCTCTCTCTCCCCTTTCTGCCTCTCCCCTGTTCACACACTCCCACTCTCTCTCAAAATAAGTAAATAAAACATTTAAAAATAAATAAATAAGGGGCACCTGGGTGGCTCAGTGGGTTGAGCGTCCGACTTCGGCTCAGGTCATGATCTTGCAGTCCGTGAGTCCCGGCCCCGTGTCAGGCTCTGTGCTGACAGCTCGGAGCCTGGAGCCTGCTTCGAATTGTGGGTCTCCCTCTCTCTCTGCCCCTCCCCCACTCATGCTCTGTCTCTCTCTCTCTCAAAAATAAACATTTAAAAAATTTATAAATAAATAAATAAATAAATAAATAAAATGTGGATCCCTCGTTCAAAAATTATTGAGAATTTTGGGGCACCTGGGTGGCTCTGTCGGTTGAATGTCCAACTCCCCATTTCGGCTCAGATCATGATCTCACAGCTCCTGAGATCGTGCCCTACCTGGGGCTCAGCACTGAATGTGGAACCTGCCTGGAACACTCTCTCTCTCTCTCTCTCTGCCCCTCCCCCACTTGCACACGGTCTCTTTCTCTCTAAAACTAAATAAATAAATAAAAATATGATAAAAATAAATGAATAAATAAATAACAAAAATTATTAAGAATTTCAAGATGGTGACCGCAGGACTTGAAATGATGCACAGGGCTCCTGAAGCCAGCCCTGCTTCCTCAACTCGCTCAGAAATAGATTCACTGGCAATGGGGGCTACAATTTCCCAGACCACTAGCTGGCTCTGCCTAGGGGACGTTGCCCTAGAGACGGAATGAGGCCAGAAGAAAGACAAGAAAAGAGAAATGGGGTATGGATGACCCAAAGATGGACAGGACTTCAGAAGGATACTTCCAAAATATTTTCAGCTTCCAACTGCTTCCTCGGCTATTGCTACCTACAAAACATAGCACGTGAAAAATATCAACACAAATAAAAGCTGCCGACAATGTCCTATGTCTGCCAGGTTGCAGAGCCGCTGGTGTGGGGAATGCAAAAGGGCGTGGCCATTTGGGAAACCAGTTCGGCCGTTGCTTACAAAATTAATCATGTCACTTACCATAGAATATCTACCTGCGTGAATCTGCTCAAGCTGCCATAACAAAATGCCACAAACGGGGTGGCTGAAACAATAGACATTTTCTCACAGTTCTGGAGGCTATAAGTCCATGCTCTAGGTGCTGGAAAACTTGATTTCTGGAGCTCTCTTCCTAGCCTTCCGATGACCACCTTGATGCATTCTCACGTGTATGGCCTTTCCTTTGTGTTCACAAAGAGAGGAAGTCAAATTTACTGTATACTAAGTGAGGAAAATAAAAAAAATTTTTTTTTAAAGAATCATTCAAACAAAAAAACAAAAACTGTTTGCCAGGGACCTAAGGGCTTATTTGTCGTCTGGTCCTAGTTCTGAAAATCACTGAAATCCTTTTTCTGTTTCTTACTCATTCAAACAAACAGATGAACCTGCCCCTAATTTAGCTCAACAGCTGTTTATTGAGTTACATGGTACAAAGTTCCTTTTTGGGTGTTGTATGGTTTCTAGAACCTTAGTGAATTGTACTTAAGGAGGCCTGAACATGGAGGCAGAGAGGGCTACGGGCAGAGCATCACCTTACAGCTATGACTACAGGGCAGGACAGTGGCCAGCCCAAGGCACCCTGCAGAAAGGGAGCTGGGGACATAAGCACCCCAACCTACTCTCCCTCCTCCCTCTGGTCTCTCCCAGGGCTCTCACTGGCCGAACCCAACTTGAAGCCAGTGGGCAGAGAAGCCTTTGGTCTTGCCCATTTAGATCAACCTCCCAGAACTAAGACCAGGGTAGAGAACAGTAGAGAGCAGATGTGGAAAGGCAAACAGAGCACCATCTAGCACAACCCACATGCACCCTGCTCTAGAAGGGCATTGAATCCGGTAGGGGAGGCAATATCTCCACAGGGAATTAAACTATGAGGTAAGCGCTTTGACACAGGGAAAAGGTTACACTGGAAAGAAGGAGTAGGGGAGGGCTTCCTTGAGCTATACCTAGAAGGATGAGCAGAATATTAGCTGGCAGAAGAGGGAAAGGTCATCGTGGCCAAAATGAAGAAATGCAAGTCCCTCCCTAGGAGTTCAGTTTAATTCACATTCACTTATGGCAAGACAGCTAATGGTCATGGTTAGAAGCACCAGTTTCAGTATGAGAGGAATCTGGGATTGAATACGAACTCTACCGTGTACATGCTATGAGGTCTTGAGCAAGTTGCTTAACGTCTCTGGCTCTTGGTTTCCTGGACTTTGGGAAGCCAATGGGACTTGACTTGTCATAACATCTGGCAGGGTTTGTAGGTACAGTGCATGAGCAGAAAGAGACCAGACTTAACTCCTGCCTATCATAGATACACTGTGACCCCAAAAGCCAAGCTGCCATTCGGTCCCACAGGGCCAGCCTGAGAAGACCAGGTGTCCTTCCTGGGATAGGCGCCCAGCTCCTTTCCCCTTGGTCTCTTTAGCATTCCTGCCTCCTTCCTTCTCTAACTCTCCTTTGCCACCCTGCCCATGCCCCTACTGCCCCCCTGTGTGGGTCCTTCCACTTTGGATTCTCACCCTCTTTAACGGAACATCAGTCTGGAAGATAAATATGCCCTTTCCTACTTAAAATAGCTTCTATCTCAAAACATGTAACTATGAAATTATTTTTTAAAAACAAAAGAAAACAAAATTCTTCCTTTTTTTTTAAAGTAAATTTTCTGGAAGAAAGTTGCTTGCTTGCTTGCTTGCTTGCTTGCTTTCAGAGAAAGCGCGTGAGCAGGGAAGAAGGGCAGAGGCAGAGAGGCAGAGAGGGAGAATCCCAGCCAGGCTCCGCTCTCAGCACAGAGCCCAACGCGAGGCTCAATCCCACGACCTTCAGATCATGACCTGAGCCAAAATCAAGAGTCTGATGCTCAACCTACTGAGCCACCCAAGCGCCCCCCAAAATTCTCTTTTTGAAGGAAAGCATGGACAGAGCAAGAGCACAAGAGGGATTAAAAACGAGAATGCTTTGTCCATCCTGTACCGTATCTAAAACACAGTGTCCAGCACGTGTTTTGATGATCTCCAAACAGCAGCGAAATGCTCAGAGGCAAATATTCTGCAGTTGGGGCAATCCAAATAGAAGTCCTGGCCACCCCATTCGCTAACTCCTCCACCAAAGACAAATGACAACATGAGTCTCAGTTTCTTCATCTATAAAATGGGAAACCTAATAGTGCCTGCTTCACAGGATTGCTGAGAGATTTCCACGAAATAGCCCATCTGAAATTCTTAGCGCCAAAGCCATTGCCAATCGTAATAATTATGATGATCATGGACACTACCTCTCCCTGTCAGAGGCTGTGCTGTCCCTCACAGAGACCACCGATGGAGAACCCATGCACAAAACAGATCTGTGGGTAACTGCAGTTTCCAAAACACTGCGATTGGTGGGGTGAGAAAAACACCAGGAGGACCCAGAGGGGAAAGTCATTTAGAAAACCTTTAACCTCATCAGGTGATGCCTGATGTCAGAATCCCAGAGGTTGTAATCTAGGACTTTGCCCAGGCATGCTTTGGGGCACAGTGGGGTGAGGTGGGGGAGGGAGTTCTTGCTAGGACCGGGGAGAGAGAATGGCCTGGAAATGACTCAGAGGCACTTTAAAGCCAAAGAATGGGAAATGTCCCTGTCAGCACTTCTCTGACTGATTCACCTTCAACAAGGCACCAGCCTGCCATGTGCAAGCTGAGGCTGGGCCATATCAGTCTCTCTCTGTCACACACACACACACACACACACACACACACACACACACACACAGACACACACACACACACACACACTGCCCCTGGCCCTTCCAGGCAGTGCCCACAGGTGATACCTCCTTCTCCTCTTCCTCTGCCCTTGGTGGTCACTTTGACCAGATTATATCAGGACAGAGAAGCCAAAGACACCTAGGGGGAGGGAGGGTTGGCACAGACCTCATTTTGACAAAGTGTCGCTAAATATTTCCACTGGTGATGTTATCTCCAAAAGTCATCACACAGATAAATTGCCAGGATAAGATTAAGACATTTCCCATATAACTTTGCAAAACTTATATCCGTCCCCCATCCACTCTGCCTCTGGTGTGTGTGTGTGTGTGTGTGTGTGTGTGTGTGTGTGCGTGTACACACACGTATATACATACACATATGCATATATGTGCATATATGCATATGTGTATGTATATATGTGTATATGTGTGTGTACACACATATATGCATATATGTGTATGTATGTGTGTGTACACACATATATACATACACATATATGCATATATGTGCATATATGCATATGTGTATGTATATATGTGTATATATGTGTGTGTACACACATATATACATACACATATGCATATATGTGCATATATGCATATGAGTATGTATATATGTGTATGTGTGTGAACACACATATATACATACACATATATGCATACATATACATATATATATACATACACATATACATATATATAAATGTGTGTGTATATATATATAGTCCTTTTTGTCCAGAGGGGAAACTGAGGAACTGAGGCCCAGGGAGGTCAGGGGACCAGTACGTTCTGCGATCGTCTGGTTCCCCCTATTCCTTCCCCATCACAGGCCGACTGCTTCATCCATCCATCCATCCATCCATCCATCCACCCAGCCGGCCATTCATCCACCTGACCCCACTTCCCCCTGCATGGCTGCTGTGGTCAGGTCCAGGGTCAGAAGAGGGTCATGCTGAGGCACTTCACAGCCTTTCCCTGGAAGTGAGGAGGGGTACGGTGGCTGCTGTGACTGGGGAAAGGCAAGGAATTCACTTTTCTGAGAACTAAGAAAGGTTCAAAGACAGGAATGGTGGAAGAGGAGAATGGACAGGTGGGCCAGGGCCCAACCAAGGGCATTGTGGGCTGAGGTTAGGATTTTGGTCTCTATGGGAGCCAGTGGTGAGCCCTATGAGGGCTGGGAGCAGGAAGGGGAACATCAGAGGGTAGGGAGGGAACATGGAGGGTAGGGGGGTTTGGGAGGGGGTATGAAGATGGGGGAGCCAGGGGGACAGCTGCAACTTTGGGGCCGGGGCAAAGGACTGAGGGCTGGATCTAGAGACTGAAGATCTGAGGACACCCCAACCCCACCATTTCTCAGGAGGTCCTCCACTCCTTTGTCCTCCTGAGTTTGAAGGATTGATACCTCCACATGGGATGGACCTGTGCCTTTTTGGGGGGGGGGAGATGCATGACCCCCCCTCCCCAAATGTTAAGTACTTGGCCTATTTATCTTTCACCTTCTCCCCGGAACAAGTAAATTCACTTCCACAGCTGTCACATCTTAACCCTGATGGCATAGGCTCTTGTGTCTCCAACCCAGCCCTAAGATTCCTTCTGGGTGTCCCTAGGCAGAGACATCTTTCTGGAGCTCTGTATTTATTGTAAATCCTGTACTTATCCCGTAAAGAGCTCAATTACATCGCACTGTGTTTCTGTGTGTGCTAAAAGTGTTGTGTTAACTTGTTACATTAAATGTGAACTCAATGAGGACAGAGATTTTGGGGTGTTTTGTCCTTTATGGTATCCCTCATGTGTAGAAAGTGGCGCATTATAGGTGCTCAGTGAACATTTGCTGAGGGAAGAAATAAATGAAATGTAAACACTTCCAATAGTCCACCCTCTTTGTAACCCTTGGCAGGCCTTCGTAAAAAAATAATAAATACTGGAAGCGTGGGGGGTGGGGTGGGGAAGAGAGGTGGCCGAGGGTCTCCATTGCCCTCAAAAATCCTGACCGTGGGACTTCACTGGTCATTGCTTAATTACCAGCTAATTAGGTTTTCAGCCTGGGGCAATGTTACTCTCCCTCTCTCCCAGCCCCCCACTGACTAAGCAGTGACTACTGGCATTTAGTGTCAGAGAATCAGGGAATGTTACATCTCCTGCAGTACCAGGAGAGCCCCAACCAAAAAACGCCATTGGCACCCGGCCAAGAAAGATGACCTGGTTTGCCAACTCCTAAGGGACCTGACCGTGTCTCCCGAATCTACACAGGGTCTGACACGGACTAGATGTTTAATAAATGTCAGCCAAAGATATTGGAGGGACCAGGTAGGTGGGCGAGGGCGTGGAGGGGGTGGGGCCGTGGCGAGAAGAAAGGGTTGCCGAGAGGGTAAAGGCCTCCCTGGGCTTGAGAGACACCCAGTCCCTTGCATCTTCAGGTGCTCCCAGAGTATTTTTAAAAGAGGCTATGCCAAATTGGGATGTACCGAAAGCTTTCGGATGAAAAGAAAGATCCCTGAGTGCGGCCAGGAAAATCCCAGGATGGCTCCCAGGCCGGGAGGCAGGGCCTGGCTGCCCCGCCGTGCCCCCAAGGGGAAGTTCAGCAAGTTCAGGTTCCAGTGCGGGATCGGGAAGAAAGGTGGTCCCAGCCGGCCGGGACTTGCGCCCGGGACTCGCTGCGACCTGGAGAGCCGCCCACGTGGGCAGCGCGGCCGCATTTCCGCCCGGGCCGCGCTCCCACCTCCCGGCCGCGTCCCCCGCGCCGCCCCCGCGCGCCCACTAGGTGGCGCCTGCGCTCTAGTGGGCGCCTCTCCGGCGCAGGCGAAAAGCACCGCGGAGCCGGGCGGCGGAGCGAACCCGAGCCCCAGGGTTCCGGGGACTGGAGGGCAGCGCCGGCAGCCTAGGTAGGATTCCGGAGCCTCGGGCGTTTCCCCCGAGCCTCTGAGGTCGGGGTGGGCAGCGCGGCGGCCGCGGAGCCCCGCGCGCGGTCTGCACAGATGAGCGGAGAAGTCGGAGCGGCCACACGTGCTGTTGCCTAAGGGGACCCGGAGCCCCGCAGTCTCCAAGCTGGGCCTAGGGGCAGCGCAGAACAGCAGGTCGCTGGCACGCGGACGTCCTCTACTAGCCTGTGCCTCTGGAAAGCGTGCCCGAGTCCCCGAAGGGCAAGTCCAAAGAGAAGAGAGTTACCCGTGTCCAAGGCGACTTGAGCTTTGCAGCTGAGTACGGACGGATAGGAGCCAAAGCACCGTTCTCAAACTTGGTCGCACATTGGAAGCTCTTGGGGAGCATCCTGATGCCCCCGTAACACCCCCAGAGACTCAAAGGTAAGTGGTCTGGGTTGGGACCTGGGCATTTGGATATTTAAAAGCTTTTCAGGAGATTGCAACTAGCAGCTAAGTTTGAGGACTCTTGATCTAAGATTGCACAAAACCCAAGGACGTTTGTACATGCTGATTCTCCTTCTCCTCTCCCCTTCTCCTCCTCCTCCTTTTCCTCCTCCTCCTCCTCTTCCCTGCTTTTGAAGCAGGAGATATCTCCCCCTTTGAGCTGTCAAACCCAAGATAACAAACCAACACCTCCCCCTCCCAGTAGGACTGGTTCTGAAGGGGTTAAACAAAAAAGTGGGCAGAGAACAGAAAGACACTGATGTGGAATGTGAGAGAAGACTCACCAGGGAGTCTTCCTCTTAATCCAGATCTCCTAGAAGTTCAGGGGCTGGCCTGAGCTGCCCCATCATTTGGTAAATGTCACTGAGCAGGCAGAGTAAGATCCCCTGTAGCTGATAAAAATGATCCCTTATATTTAGGTAACAGCAAAGTGGTTACCAGCATGGGCTTGGAGTCCCCACAGCCAGCCCGTCCCTCAGGAATTCATGGAACCACTTGTAGCCTCAGTCTCCTCACCTGCAAAATGGGTATGATAGTGTAAAACACATAGACTTGTTGTGGGAATTATTAACAATTAAAGATAATGGGGGGGGGGCGCCTGGGTGGCTCATTCGGTTAAGCGTCCGACTTCAGCTCAGGTCATGATCTCGAGGTCCGTGAGTTCGAGCCCCGCATCGGGCTCTGGGCTGACAGCTCAGAGCCTGGAGCCTGCTTCTGATTCTGTGTCTCCCTCTCTCTCTGCCCCTCCCCCGTTCATGCTCTGTCTCTCTCTGTCTCAAAAATAAACGTTAAAAAAAAAAAAATTAACAATTAAAGATAATGGTTACTAAGGGCGTACCTGTGCCTGGTGCTTGCCAGCTTTCTGTGCATTGCCACATTCGACTCCTCATATGGCCCACAAGGTAGGACTATAATTACTCCCTATGATGGTTGAAGAAGCTGGGCCTCAGAAAGGCCAAAGAACTTGCTCAGGGTTATATAATTAGGAAGAGGCACATCCCCGGGAATCTGTCTCTAGGGCCCATGTGCGGAAGTAATCTTCTGTTTCCCTCTTTGACAGAGAATGTGGACAAAACACTTAGCACAGGGCATCTCAGTGGCGCATTCCCATAAACAACAGTTATCGCCGCTGCCAGCAAAGCACTTTCACTGAATTGACTCATTCGTTCATTCACAATAGATTTGTTATTGAGAGCCCACTATGTGCCAGGCAGTTTCCCAGATTCTAGAGCTAAAACAGTGAGTAAGAGGGAAGCCAAGTCTCTGTGAATTCACAATCCGCTGAATGAGGGAAATGGGAGAAAGTATCATGGATCCTCGTTTTTTTTTGCAGATTCTGTAGTCGCGAATCCCCCTACTCGCTGAAATGTATTTGTAGCCCTGAAATCAATACCTGCAGCACTTTCGTGGTCATGCATGGACATGGGCAGAGTGGCAGAAAATTAGAGTTGCCCAACATGCACGTTCCCAGCTGAGGTCAAAATGAGGCAACGCTGTGCCTTCTGGTTTTAGCTCTCATACTGTAAACAGGTGTCCTCTTTGTGTTTTATTTTGTGCCATGTTTTCTGCATTTTTGTGCTTTTTCTGTTGGTTGGTGATTTCTGTTTAAAATCACCCCCAAGCATCATGCTCAAGTGCTGACTAGTGCCCCTAAACACAAGAAGGTTGTGAGGTGCCTTACAGAGAAAATGTGTATTATTAGATAAGCTTTGTTCAGGCACGAGCTGTCCTGGGTTTGGCTGAGTTCAATATGAATGAATCAACAATATTTATTAAATAAGGTGTCTTTAAAAAGAAACACACATGGGGTGCCTGGTGGCTCAGTCAGTTAAGCGTCCGGACTTCAGCTCAGGTCATGATCTCATGGTTTGTGAGTTTGAGCCCCCGTGTCAGGCTCTGTGCTGACAGCTCAGAGCCCGGAGCCTGCTTCGGATTCTGTGTCTTCCCCTCTCTCCACCCCTCCCCTGCTCATGCTCTGTTTCTCTCTGTCTCTCAAAAATAAGTAAATGTTAATAAATAAATAAATAAATAAATAAATAAATTTTAAAAGAAACATACATAAAACAAGGTTAGGTATTGATTGATCTGTTGATGAAAATGTGACCAGAGGCTCACAGAAACATAACTTCGGGTTTTTTTTCCCCCTGGGAACAATGGTTCAGTATTTGCTAATTCCATATTCACGGCAAATTTACAGAACATAGCTGCTGCGAATAATGAGAATTGACTGAAATTACACATCACTGCACATGCAATGAAAGAATCAAGGTGGGGAGGCATACAGAAGGGGCCTGCCTTAGACTGGGTATCAGAAAGGTGTGAAGCAGCCAAGCACAAGATGAGGAAAAAGTGTTAGGCAGAAAAAGTAGCATGTGCAAAGGCCCAGAGGTAGTCAGGAGCTTGGCAAGGCCAGGGAACTCAAGGAAAGCCAGTATGTAGGGAGTGTGGTAGGCAAATAGAACAGAAGTACAATAATGATAATATGCTGGAGACAGAGGTTGAGGCCAGGTGGCACTGTGTTTTGGGGACAGCTCTCATTTCATCCGATTAGCACAGTAATCCTGGCAGGCTGGGCAGGATGGTTTCCACTTCTGACAGATGATGAAATTGGTGCCCCATGCAGTTAAATACCTTGTCGTATGTTACACAGCTGGTAAGCAGCAAAACCACCTCCAGCACCTCCCTCTTAATCAGATGCTGAACAGACAGTTGATGAGAGATCTCAGGACACAGTCCTGGGCTGGAGATTTGGTTTGGTTTGGGGAGGGATCACTAACTAAGCGGTTGCAGAAGCCCTCAAGCATGGATGAAACTACCTGGGACAGTGGGTGGAGTGTGCAGAAGACAAATCCCATGCCCTTTAAAAATAAAACTATTCCTGGTATAAAACCAGTAATGCCTCAGTAGAAGAGTCCCAGTTGCCTGCAGGGGCAGAAGGAGGAGTGAGGATAGGCACAAAGTTGTAGAAAAAGGCACTGAGAAGGTCTGATGCAAGCTACCCCCTAAATTCTAGGTCTGGCACTGGGCCTTCCCGTCCATGGGATAGCCAAGTCTCAATCTGCCTCTTGTCCCTGCAGGATGGTGATCTTGAACAGGGGTCAGCAAACGTTTTTCTGTAAAGGGCCAGGTAGGAAATACTTTGAGCTTTGCGGATCATATGGTTTCAGTTGCATATGCTCTCACCTGTGTGTCTGTGGAGTAAAAGCAGCTGGTAGAGGGTATGGAAATGAATGGGTGTAACTTTGTTCCAATAAGACTTAATTTACATACACCGAAATTTGTGTTTCATAGGATTTTAATGGGTCACAAAATGTTATTCTTATTTTGATTTGTTAAAACTGTTTAAAAATGGGAAAAACATCCTTAGCTCACAATTGTACAGAAGCAGGCAGTGGGCTGGCTGTGGCTCGTGGGCTGTAGTTTGCCAACTCTTTATCTAGAGTCATGGGACCTGAGGATCATAGGAATATTAAATGTCCATCTAGCTAAATCTTTACCTGACCCATGAATCCCCATCGAGGGTCCTCAGCTATTTCTTGAGGTCTCCAATGGCGTGGCGTTTACTCACTGGGCACCTCATTCCAGGGTTAAAGTTTAAACTATGCCATGGTTGGGGTTTCCCCAAAAGCAGATCATGAGACAAGGATTTGGGTGCCAGGACTTTAATTGGGAAGTGATGGCAGAAAGCCCGGTGAGAGTGCAGTGGACCTGGGGAAGAGAGGAAAGCCATGTGGACAAGGGGAAAGGGTGTGTTGGTAAGTGAGTTACCACCGGGGCAACGGCTCAGTCTCACTGGGGACCCTTGGAGAGATCATATGTCCCACGACGAGGCAAGGAAGCTGGGGTATTTCCCTGCCTTCGCGCTTCTGCTCACCATCTGTGGTATACACGATGCAGCTAGAAAAAGCCTTCAGGCAGGAAAAAGGCCACCAGTGCAACAGTCTGCAGGTCTGCAGGTGACCTCTGGGGGGCGGCGACGAGTACAGGGGGGAAGCTACAAAGTGTTTCAGATTTGGGTGTTTTGGGTGTGCTGTGTATACACCACTGGGGACCTTGTGAGATGATCTGGTGTGGAATAGAGTCGTGTCACTAAACAATGTGAAGCCTCAGACTAGGATAGATGTTCCCTTTAAGCTGCCTCTTTGATCCTCTGCAAGCTGCTGTCTGTCCCCAGACCAGAAGCTACAACCACACGGGCCTTATCCTTCCCAGAGCTCACCAGACTCTCCTGGCTACAGTCAACAAAAGAAGTCTCAGTGTAGTACTCAACTGGCTTGTCTCTCCTTTTTATGGAAAAGATGGCAGTCCTCAAATTCAGGTCGTGGGACAGGCAGTCTTCGTTAGCTAACATTTCATAACATCGTGTTGTTTATTTTTTTATTTTTATTTTTTAACGTTTATTTATTTTTGAGACAGAGCATGAACGGGGGAGGGTCAGAGAGAGAGAGAGGGAGACACAGAATCTGAAACAGGCTCCAGGCTCTGCACTGTCAGCACAGAGCCCAAAGAGGGGCTCGAACTCACGGACCTGGGCCGAAGTCGGACGCTTAACTGACTGAGCCACCCAGGCGCCCCACGTGTTGTTTATTTTTATAGCTCCAACCTCCACAGGGCAAGTGTTTGTCTCTCTACATTTACAGTAGTAATATAGAGAGCTTTCTTTAAAATAAATTTACATAGGACCGCCTGGGTGGCTCAATCCATTAAGCGTCCGACTCTTGGTTTCAGTTCAGGTCACGATCTCACAGTTTCATCAGTTCAAGCCCCATGTCAGGCTCTGCACTGGCAGCAACGGAGCCTGCTTGGGATTCTCCTCTCTCCCTCTCTCTCCTTGTCCCTCCCCCATTCACACTGTTTCTCTCTCAAAATAAATTAAAAAAAAATTTTTAACTTAAAGATAAAATAGATTTACATAAATTTATTTCTACTTAAAAAAAAACATGAAAAATAGTATAGATAGTATGAGAACATGATAAAAATAATAGTTGCCACTTACTGAGCACTTACTATGTGCTACGTGTTATTCTAAGCCCCCTTCTCGCATAATTTCATTACTCCTCACCACAGTCACATGGGTTTAGTCCTATTTGAGGTAGGTACTATTATTAGCTGAGAAAACAGGCCCAGGGAAGTTATTACATAACTTGCCCAAAGTTATATAGCTAGTAAGTGACAACTGGAAAGTGAACCTGGGTTGTCCTGCTCCACAGTTCATGTTCTTAATTACAGGTTTAAACTTCTCAAAATTTGACAAAAGGAAGAAAGGAAGTGAAGATATTATTTGAATTATTGGTAGTAGAGGAAATCTGCCGTTGGAAATGTCCTCTTTCTTATCCACTTGGAATCCTTCTCCCTGAATCTGCTGGCCCTTGGTTGTCATACTTTCTTCTGGAGCCTCAGGGAACAAATCTGTCCCCTTTTCATTGCGACAGTCCTTCAGATATTTGATGATAGGGAACCTGCTGGCCCTACCAGATCTTCCCTGTTCTAGATTAAACATTGCCAGCGTCTTCAGCTTATACTCTATCGTGTGTTCTTGGCATCATACCGCGGGGGGCCCCCCCCCCCCCCCCCAGGGCCGCCCTCTTCCTTAATTCTTTTTTGTCCCGTGGGACTCATAAAGTTGCTTTTGGTGCTGCATGCTTTGTTTTCAGGGCCCCCACAGCTCACTCTGGGCACAGGGTTGATAGCTGTGGTTGGGGTGATTGATGTGGCAAAGAGCAGCTAGACTGTGACGTCCAGGGAGAGGCTGTCACTGAAAGAAAGCCCCCTTAGGGCCAGCATGGAGGGGGCCTGGACACTGGTGGAGCTCATTCTTCACGGGCCAGGGATGGAGCTTGGTGCACCATCCATGGTTTGTTGATTCCTTGGTGCACATGGAGCTAATCAGGCTGAAAGGGACAGACTAACCAAATTCATAGGAGCCTGGTAAGGAAGCCAGACCACAAATATATTAAATCACAATGGGACAAGCACTGCGAGGCAGCCTGAAAACTTTATGTCAGCTTGTCAGCACATTCCTTCATCTGTAGGGAAGCCCGCATGGGAAGCCAAGGTCTAGTTAGAAGATTGGTATTCACAGAACCAAAACAAGGTGAGCAGGATGGATGATTTTTAATAGGACAGCCTAAGATGTTTGTATCCCCTGAGGGGTACAAGGGTCCAACTGACAGCGCACCTGATCTAAGCCCCCGTCCCTGTGCCCACGGCAGACGTGACTGAAATCGGTGACCAAATCGTTGCCTTCCTCCTGCTCCCTGGACCAACCGTACGATTCTGTCAAGAGAGTATTCCAGGAAGCTCTGGCCAGCCCTCTGAGCCGCCTGTAACTTCAAGAGTTTCCAGCAACCCCACTGCTCTGAACAACGTGGGAGATAAGACAGACTCTCAAAGCCTTTCTTTTGTACCAGCTTTTCTGAGCTCCTCACACTCTACCGTTTCTGTCTACCTAATATTCCTTCAGCTTATGTTAGTACAATCGGCCTTTTTTCCCCCTCATTGTCACGTCTTGATTTGATTTCCAGGCCTTGCTCTTCCTGCTTTGTCCAGAGGCGCATCCTGTCCTTTCTTGAGAACTTCTGCAGATCAGTAATTACAGATACTGTGTGTGCATTCTGCTGATACACTGTCCCACATTTTGGGGTCACTTGCTGTGCACCTTCCAACAATAGCCTCTTGAAGCTGAGACACCGTTTCCTGGGATGCTGAGTTCCATTATAGAATTGGCAGCAACCCAGTTTTACACTGTTGCTGCGGGCGCGAGGTAAGAGGGGCGCCAGAGAGGAAGCTTAGGGTCCCAAGCCCAAGAGACCGCTGAGCTTGCTGTTATGAGCACCGATTGTGCTTCTCTGAGTGTGTTGGGAGACCTATTATTTTGGAACAAGCCGAATTTGCCAGCTTTGAAAAACGTACGTTTCGGACATGGCCTCTCCTCCCACCCATCTGAAGAACCTTGACTTACCTAAAAAGAAGACAAAATGCATATGGAGAATCTGTGGCCCCTGGGGCTACTAAGGGAGGCCTTCTTGAGATCCTCAAGAGGAAAAGCGGTCCCTGCCCTCAGGGGCCGCCAGGCTGCCTCGCCTGAGAGGGGAGATCCAGTTCTCATATGAGGAAGGCTGCCAGTCTAATGAGAGAGGTGCCATCCCTAACCTCAGGGAGTCCGATGGAGGAGGGCATACAGGGAGTCCGATGGAGGAGGAGTCCGATGGAGGAGGGGTGAACTGTTCCCCCCACCCTGCCGATATCACTGTATCTGCGGCTTCTCTGACGTCCATCAACAGGCAGGGAATGGGGCCAGCTTCATTCACAACTCTGATACACTTATGCAAAGTCACAGCAGAGGGCCAGAGGTTCTGAGGGTAAACCTGGGGATTTTTTTAAAATAGATTTTATTTTTTTTAGACCAGTTTAGATTTACAGAAAAATTGAGATGATAGCCTAGAGAGTTCCCACATACCCCACACCCAGTTTCCCCTATTATTAAGAGTAACAAATGTGCTATGGTACATTTGTTGTAACAAAATGAACTAATATGAATACATTGTAACCAAAGTCCATAGCTGATTCAGTTTTTCTTAGTGTTTACCTTGATTCCAAGAACTCATCTAGTATCACATTTAGTTGTTACTTCTTCGGTTCCTACTGTCTGTGACTGTATTAGAATTTCCTTGTTTTTGTTTTTAAGTTTTTTTTAATGTTTGTTTTTTGAGAGAGAGAGAAACAGAGTACGAGTAGGAGAGGGGCAGAGAGAGAGGGAGACACAGAATCCAAAGCAGGCTTCAGGCTCTGAGCTGTCAGCACAGAGCCCGACGCAGGGCTCGAACCTATGAACTGTGAGATCATGACTTGAGCCGAAGTTAGACGCTTAACCCACTGAGCCACGCAGGTGCCCCAGAATTTCCT
The DNA here is from genome assembly GCF_014898765.1 of Herpailurus yagouaroundi. Lineage (NCBI taxonomy): Eukaryota > Metazoa > Chordata > Mammalia > Carnivora > Felidae > Herpailurus > Herpailurus yagouaroundi. The sequence goes on from NW_024412421.1 coordinate 6,956,996, forward strand.
TGTTTTTAATGACTTTCACAGTTTTGAGAAGTACTGGTCGGGTATATTGTAGAATAACCCCTCTATTGGAATTTGTCTGATCTTTTTCTCATGGTTAGACTGGTGTTATGGGTTTGGGAGAGGAAGGCCACAGAGGTAAAGTGCCATTTTCATCACTTCATGGTCAACACGACCTATCGCTGTTGATACTGACCTCGATCACCTGACTGAACGTTTGTCAGGTCTGTCCACTGTAAGGTTACTCTGTTCCCGTCCCCCCCCCCTTCCATGCGGTACTCTTGGAAGGAAGTGATTATGCACAGCCCATGCTTGAGGCACTGGGGAGTTCTATCCTCCCTTCTTTAGGGTAGTATATCTACATTATTTATTTGGAATTCTTCACAGATGATTTGGCTCTTCTCTCCCATTTATTAATTTCTCTTTTTATTTATAATAATATGGACTCATGGGCTTTATTTTATACTCTGGGTTATAATCCAATACACTTAGTTTTGTTGTTCAAAAGATTCCATCTTTGGCCACTGGGAATGGAATTTGTGTTTTTAAACTAGCTCCTGAGGCATTTCTTTTTTTTTTTTTTTTTTTTTTTAACATTTTTTATTTATTTTTGGGACAGAGAGAGACAGAGCATGAACGGGGGAGGGGCAGAGAGAGAGGGAGACACAGAATCGGAAACAGGCTCCAGGCTCTGAGCCGTCAGCCCAGAGCCTGACGTGGGGCTCAAACTCACGGACCGCGAGATCGTGACCTGGCTGAAGTCGGATGCTTAACCAACTGCGCCACCCAGGCGCCCCTACTCCTGAGGCATTTCTTATGTGTATTAGAGTTTGAGACCCATGTAGTTCTGGGTTGATAGCCCAGCTCCACCATTACTGGCCATGTGTGTGTTCTTGGCAAGTTGCTTAACCACTTGGGCCTCAGTTTCCTCAGCTGAAAATGGAGCTCATGTTGTTCCCTACCATTTAGGGTTATTGAGTGAGACGCACCATAGTAAGTCCTCTGTACACAGAAGTTGTTATTGGGAGTTTGGCATTCAAATTCCTTCTGGATCTGCTCCAGAAGGTTACAGATCAAGGCCAAATATGCCTTTATAATACTTACCTTCCAAGACGACAGACTTGTGTGGCACATGTTCCTGTCATCTGCTCCCTGGTCACCTTCTCTCCCTGCTGAACCGGCATTCTCTTTAGAGACAGACAGACAGACAACCCACCTGAAGTTCCCTCCCCCAGTTCACACACACGCACATCCTCATTCTTTCAAAGCCCCCTGAAACACCACTTCCTCTGTGATACCACCTGCCAGCCAAGCAAAAGTTCCCCTCTTCCTCTCAGCTGCCACAGTGCCCACTGTGCCTGCTCTTGCCTGACAGCCCTTATCACTGGAGACCCTGCATCAGAGCAAGGGGACTGTCCTCCCTGAACAGTCCTCATCTCCATTCATCTTTCTATCCCGCCTGTATACGAGGGGCTCGCCACACCAGCCTGTGGTCTTGTTTCCACCTCTGTAAGTTTTGACGAGGGGAAAGAACTTATCCTGGGTGCTGACTGGGCTTAACTGGACAGACAGCCTGTGAGGGCAGAACTTCGCAGAAGTCGAGAGGCTGACTGTGTGTTATTTACACACACACACACACACACACACATACACACACACACACACTGATTGTGGGAAAATATACATGACGTAAGGTTTACCATTTTAACCATATAAAAATGTACAGTTCAGTGGCATTAAGTACCTTACATGGTTGTGTAACCAAACATCACCACCATCCATCTCTAGAATTTTCTCATCTTCCTAAACTCAGTAAACAAAGACTTCAATTTTCTGATTAGTTTTAATTTCCTCCCCATTCCATCCTTCCTCCAGACTCTGACAACCACCACTGCACTTTCCATCTCTATAATTTTGACTACTCCAGGTACACTATGTCCGTGATATCGTGCCATATTTGTTCTTTTGTGACTGGCTTATTTCACTTGGTATAATGTCTCCAGGGTTCATCCGTGTTGTGGCAGGTGTCAGAATATCCTTCCTTTTTAAAATGTTATCGTATCCTGTCGTATGCATGTATGGTATTAGGTTTATCCATTCTTCTGTCCATGGACATGTGGGTTACTTCTATGTCTTGGCCATTGTGAATAATACTGCCGTGAGCATAAGTGTACAAATATCCTTGCTTTCAGTTCTTTTGGGTATATATCCAGAGTGGAATTGCTGGATGATAAGGTAATTCTACTATTTTATTTTTTGAGGAATTACCATACCATTTCCTCAGTGTCTATGCCATTTTTCATTCCCATCAGCAATGTGCAGAGCTTTCTATTTCTCCATATCCTTGTCAACATTTGTTATTTTCTGGGTTTTGGGTAATGACCCTTCTAATAGGATCTCATTGTGATTTTGATTTGCATTTTCCTGATGACTAGTGATGTTGAGCATCTTTCCATGTGCTTAATGGCCATTTATATATCTTCTTTGGAGAAATGTCTATTAGGTCCTTTGTCCATTTTTGAAGCAGGTTGGGTTTTGTTTTGCTTTGTTTTTGCTGTTAAGTTGTAGGTCTTTATGTATTCTGGATACTCATCCCTTATCAGATGTATGATGTGCAAATATTTTCTCCCATCCTGTCTTTTCACTTTGTTGATAGTGTCCTTTGGTACACCAAAGTTTTTCATCTTAAGGAAGTTCAGTTTATCTAGTTTTTCTTTTGTTATCTGTGCTTTTGGTGGCATCTGGAAGCAATCATTATCAAGTTCAATGTCATGAGGGTTTTACTCTGTGTTTTCTCATAAGAGTTTACAGTTTTAGATTTTATGTTTAGGTCTTTGTTCCATTTTAGCTAATTCTGGTATAAAGTGTCCAGCTTCATTTCTTTTGCATGTGGGTATTCAGTTCTCCCAACACTATTTGTTGAAAAGAGTATCCTTTCCCCAGTAAGTGTTTTTGGCCTCCTGTTGAAAATCATTTGATCATACACGCGAGGGTTTATTTCTAGGCCCTCTATTCTATTGCTCTATATGTCTGTGTACCAGTGTCATGCTGTGTTGATTACTATACCTTTGTTGTAAGGTTTGATATCAGAGAGTGTGAGTCCTCCTACTTTGTTCATCTTTTTCAAGATCATTTTGGCTCTTTGGGGTTTCTCGAGATTCCATATAAATTTTAGTATGGATTTTTCTATTTCTGAAAAAAAAAAGTCATTGGGATTTTGATAGAGATTGCATCGAATCTATAGATTGCTTTGAGTAGTATTTCCATCTTAATGTTAAGCTTCCTTATCAATGAACATGGGATGTCTTTCCATTTATTTGTGTCTTCTTTAATTTCTTTCAGCAGCGTTTTACAGTTTTTAGTGTATGAGTCTTTTACCTCCTTGGTTAATTTTATTTATAAGTATTTTATTCATCTTTGATGCTTACTTCCACTTTTTAGAGTCTTGATATATTGAAAAATGAAGAAATACAGCTTAAACTGTATGATCCTGTCAGTGTTTCTCAGGGACAACATGTATAGACAGTGATAGAATTATATAGTGTCAAAAGCCTAACTTTGAGTCCCTTTGTGAATGTGAGGTTCCCCTGTCCACTCACCCCCACCATGATGGGAGGAAGGGGGCTGAGTGGTTCCTCTTACTGGGATAGGAGTGAGAATAGAAAAATATTCCTCCAGGTGAGCCCTGCTGAAGGATCCAGCAAAGACCTGAAGTCACCATAAGCCTAATCAAAACACCTCCTCAGCATGTGATGCTGAGAACATTCAGACTCCTTTGAAGCGTCAGGCTAGAAGACCCTCAAGCCCCTAGGTCATGCAGGCTCTCTACCTGGAACGGAAACAGTGACCCAGCGATGCAGATGAAACAGAACCACCAGCTTGCCCACTCCCACAGTCTCACTAACCCCGCGGGGATTTTGTTGGCTGTGTTTCTGGCCCACATCAGTTTCAATTTGAAGAGTTGTGTGAGGACAAAAGGTGAGGGGGCACAGAGTGCGAGGGCCAGTCCCTGCTCAGGCATTTGCTCACCCCCTGGAAGTCTTTGAAACAACAAGCCTCTTTTCTTCTGTCACTCAACTGTCTCAGGGCTTTTTTGACCTCAGAGTCTCCAGTGAAACTCTGTTCTTCCTCAGGCAGTGATTTATTTTGCTTCTCTCTCTCTCTCTCTCTCTCTCTCTCTCTCTTTTTTTTTTCTTTTGGCCTGTGGGGATGTACATGCACCCCCCACACACACACACACATGCACACGCACACACCATTCTCTATCACTCTACGTGTCTGCAGAATCCATAGGCAGCAGAATCTGTCTCTTGTCTCTTCTTCCCTCCTCCTCCTCCCTGCTAAAGCCTGTTGTTGTCTTATCCCCAGCCGGAAGCCCCTCTGTCACAGGGCCAGGTTCCTGGCCACTTGTTCTACTCCAGCTGCTGCTCCCGCAGGCTCCAGCCAACTCCTATTTCCATAGCAACTGAAACTCATTTTTCCATCCCTGCAGTTCCACTTTGGAAAGGAAACCCATAACAGTCTCTTAAAAGAAAAAAAAAAAATTGAGCTACATCTGGCATAGTCAACTTGGACTATACAGAATTCCCAGCTTCCCCAACTCCCTGGTCCCCTAAAGACCCCTCCTTCTCTCCATCAGCCTCCACCCCTCTCTGACTCCCCAGAGCTCCTGACTCAAAAACAAGACTGAGAAGTCTGTGTGGGTCCTTTCTCTCTTTAAATCAATGCAAGATGACTTTGTGCTTTGGCAACCCAAGAAGAGGAAGAAGTTAGAGGCTGTATTCCATTGTATCAGGTGATATTAACCCGCATCATCAGGGATGCCTGTTTCTTCACCCTCCCCTTGGCCAGAGGGGTCGGACATCGCCTGAATATGTCATATCATCTCCGAAGATGAGGTTCCCACTCTCCGACTCCCAGGGCGGCATGACTCTAGGTTGTTTGAGCAAGATGTGATGACCGTACTCCCAGTGTGGTGATTTGGCTGGCATTATGCCTGTGGAAGCCTACGAGTGTGATGTGAAGGGGTCTCTCCCCTCTCCTACCCCCCAAAAGACTTCCCTTACTCACCTGGTGCATATTTGACGCCCCAAATTCCACCATTAGCTGTGCATAGCATTGGGCTCACACTCTGTTTTATATTAAAAATGTAAAGTGCATGTTAAGTTGTGCTCCATTTGGATACTCCCACCCCTAGCACTGAACCTCGCACATAGTAAGTGGCCAGTTAATGTCTGTTGGATTGAAGTACTGGTTTAGCATACAGTGGTTCAACAGCCAGCTTTCCAACCTGACATTTGGCCAGAAGCATGTCTGGAGCTGAACATAGGCACATTCTGGCAAGAAGGTTTTTGTTTTTTGTTTTTTAATTAACCAGTTTTCCTGCACCTTATCCTCCACCACTGTCAATATGGATAACTGAGAGTCACATGCCAAGTGCAGGAATCAGGTTTTAGAATAGCAGTTTGTTCTTATGGCTGCCCAGAAAACAATGTGGGCTCGGCAAGTAAGGAGTGTTATTAAATACCTCCAAGGGGGAGACACTGTTTGTCTAAATGTGGGTCTTTATCTCTAAAACATTGCTACCCCCACCCACTCCTGTTGCCCATATGAGCTGGGTTTTTTGAGTCACTGGTGATGTGTTTTTGAACACAATGTGGGGGAAGAGCCCCCATGGGCTGTTCAGCTCTGGCTATGAAAAATACAAGCTGCGTTTGACTGAATGACAAAAAGAAATCTGTTGAGCCAGGAAGCGTAGTAAATACCGTGACTCTCTGCAAATGTGCACAGCCCAAACAGCTTTTTCCAGTCTGGAAAAATGAAGAGATTTGTCTGTGTGAAACCAGCCAGCACTCTGCCCCTCCTCCCTTTCCACCACTCCACCCCCACCTCCTGGCCCTGCCTCCCACCCTGCCCCAGACATTCAGTCATCAGCTTCCATCCTTTGTGACTTGCTTTGCCCCAGGAAATAACATTGCCCAGGCTCCGGGGAGATACACCCACCTCTCCCCAACGTCTTTGAGAGATGTCTGTCTGGTCGGGTTTTGCCAGTCATTTCTGACCTTGGCCAGCTATGGCTCACGGTAGAATTATCCAGGGGGCAGTGTGTCTGGTGTGTCCTCTTCCTGTGCTTTCCCCTGTTTTGTCCTCCTCCTCTCAACCCCCCCCCCCCCCGCTTTTCCTTTGAAAGAACCTTTACCCCATCCCTACTCCTGTAGAACAGTGTTTAGAGGGAAGACTTGCCAAAGGTGAGGGTTTACTTTTTTTTTATTTTTATTTTTATTTTTTTGAGAGACAGTGCACGCAAGTAGGGCAGGGGCAAAGGGACAGTGAGAGAGAATCCCAGGCAGGCTCCAGGCTCAGCACAGAGCCCAACATGGGGCTTGATCTCACAACCGTGGGATCAGGGCCTGAGCCGAAATCAAGAGTCAGAGGCTCAACCGACTGAGCCACCCAGGCACCCCGAGGTGAGGGTTTTAAAGCATTCTCTTTAGGCTAGTACAGAGGGTGGAGGTGGAATAGGAAAATTTTCAGTGACTCAAAGACAACCAGAGCCTTGACAACCATTGGTAGGTAAGGTTTCTATATGGGAGGGACTTCCAGAGAAAATCTGGTCTGCACCTTGCCTTGAAGATGCGTTTGCATAGCAGCTATGCTGTGTTTTCTTTGATGGTATGTTTGCAGGGGTGGGTGGAGGGTTGCTGACAAACACTGTGAGGCTGTGAAGACCCACCCACTGGAGCACTACCCCAGAGAACACATATCCAATGGGCTGTTCAGTGTATTGGAAAGGGCACTGGGATCGGAATCAGAGCAATGGGTTTGAACCTTGGCTTCTATGAGTAGGGAGTATTTGTTGTTCACCATGTCCACAGTGCCTAGCACAAGCCTGCCAACAGCAGGAGCTGTGTTAATTTTGTGGAGTCAGTGAGTGAATGAAGGAGCCAATAACCTTGGATACTTTTCCACTTTGAGCCTCAGTTTCCTCCTGCATAAAAAATAATATAAGGGGCACCTGGATGGCTCCGTTGGCTGAGCACCTGGACTCTTGATTTCAGCTTAGGTCACGATCTCATGGTTTGTTTGTGAGATCCAGCCCCACACTGGGCTCTGTGCTGTCAGCGCTGTGTCCCTCTCTCTCTGCCCCTCCCCCGCTCTCACTCTCCATCTCTCTCAAAATAAATAAATAGAAACTTTAAAAAAATAATATAAAAAAATCTGACATTCTACCTAGCCCACCAGGTGTGTGTGTGTGTGTGTGTGTGTGTGAGAGAGAGAGAGAGAGAGAGAGAGAGAGAGCAAAAGTATGAACGTTCTTTGACCTCTGTAAGTTGGCATTTCGAAGTGAGTTTGTCTCGGGTTCTGTGCTTTACCTTTAGTGTTTATGTCCTTTATCAGGAGGAAGGGCCGTACTCCAGAGTGTCCCCTGAACACTTCCTGTTCCATCCTATCATCTGAGGACCTTAAGGACAGGAGGGCACTTTGGATGTTTTCAGTGAGGTAGTTTAAATCTGACAACGGTGACTTTTAAGGTTGTCAGCCTTGGCTTCTGGCCACTGCCATATCAGTCCCATACTTGGGCCCAGAGCTCCCGGGAACCTCTCCCTGGGATGGCCTGTGCCTGAGCTCAAACAGCAGATTTTCATCAAGCGCTGGGGCTGGTGGGGGAGAGGGAATCTGCCCCCAGATCTTTGCCCATGCTGGTTCCTCTGCCTGAAACACCCACCTTCCCTTTGCCTGGTCCAGTACTCGACCTTCAGATCTCAGCTTAGACCTCATTTCTTCCAGAGTGTGGTCCTGGACTCCTCCCCTCTGCCTTTCAAGCCTGGCCTCCTCTGTGCCCTCTCCGCGTCCGCTTCCGCCGTGCAAGTGCTTGCCCGCTGACGTGCAGTCTCCTGTTCTCCTGTCTGCCTCCATCTTAAACAGTGGGCCCCCGGAGGACTAGGACTGGGCCCTTCCTGTTCATTGATACCATCTCGGTGCCAGTCCCCCGAGAAGGTGCTCTGTAGACATATAACGATGAAATGAACAGCCGTGGTGTGTCGGGGAGATGGGAGACAGAGACTGAAGTCAGGAAGGTTCCCCTGGAGGTATTTCCTGAAGCACAGAAAGACTTCTGTACCAAAATGGCTTGCATACAAACTAAGCATGCACATCCGCACACACCCAGAGGTGCAAGCACACACCCAGCTGCAGGCAGTCGCTTGTGCAGAGCACTTTCCCTTGCTCTGAAATGTCTCTTTGCCGTCCCCTCCCACCCATCTGCCTCACTCCCTGGGTGGAGGGAATGACGCGAATAAAAGAATCTAAGTGGCAGAGTAAAGGTGATGCCAGGGAAAGAGATTCGATGATCGTACCTCGGCCTGTGACCTTCCTTGTCTCTCAGTGTTCTAGATTACGTCCCATTGTAAGGCAGTTCTACTTCTCTCTTTTAGGCACTATTCGGGAAGACCCCCTAAGCTTTTATTTATTTATTTTTTTAAATGTTTTATTATTTATTTTTGAGAGAGAGAGAGAGAGAGAGAGAGAGAGAGAGCATGAGCAAGGTAAGAGCAGAGAGAGAGGGAGATACAGAATCTGAAGCAGGCTCCAAGCTCTGAGCTGGCAGCACAGAGCCCAATGCGAGGCCTGAACCCACAGACTGCGAGATCATGACCTGAGCTGAAGTCAGACACTTAACAGACTGAGCCACCCAGGCGCCCCCCACCTAAGCTTTTAAAAACAGCTTAGTACGTGGTTCTCCCAGCTCTTTGGAATCCTGCCAAATACGTGTGTCTTTGACAAATAGCTTCTAGGTCTGTGCCTCAGTTTCCCTCTTATCTCTCGCACAGCGATGAGGAACAGAAGCTACCCTTGAAGCGCAGTATGTTTCTTGGGGGGTTGGGGGAAAGAGCTTCTTAAGTACCCAGAGTCACTGGTCATGATTTTGTCAAGTATGAGAGAAAGGCAGGTGCTATTTGATTCTTCTGCGGGCAGGTGAATTTTAAGTTGTTTTGAAAGTCGACTCAAAGGCACCCCTGCGTGGCTCAGTCTGTTAAGCTTCTGACTTCAGCTCAGGTCATGCCCTCTCAGGTCATCAGCTCCGCGTCGGGCTCTGTGCGGACAGCTCAGAGCCTGGAGCCTGGAGCCTGCGTCCGATTCTGTGTCTCTCTCTCTGCCCCTCCCCTGCTCGCGCTGTGTGTGTGTGTCTCTCAAAAATCCATCAACATTTTTAAATAATTAAAAAAATTTTTTTATTTTAATTTTATATTAATTTTATTTAATATATATTTATATATATATAATTAATATTAATATAAAATTAAAATTAATTTAATTTTATATTAATTTTAAATAATTAAAAAAAACAAAGTTGACTCAAATTTGGTCAGAGGTGGAGGGAATGGCTTGCCTTGACCCACGTCAGGGTTCTGAACTGCCTCATGAACTGGCCTTGGAGAGGAAGAGAATTTCTGAAGTGGGTTAGAGGGCTGTTGGTAAGGACCCAAGTGGCAGCAGACGCAGCGTGATAGGATGACAAAAGTCAGACAGTGTTTCCTGAGCCCCGGGAATGGCAAGCAGCCTCACCTCCTCAGTGTGCCCGCCCCACGCAGCATCATCTGACCTCCTCCCTGACCTTCCCTGCCACACGGCACCTGTTGAGGACCTGCCCCCTAGGTCAGGGCTGCACATGGGGCGTTCAGGTGAGCTCTTAGATTATGTTTGGCCGATACTGTCAGCCTTTGCAGTATTTTTCCTTTCAGTCCATTCTCAAGTTGGGAGACTTCGTGTAAAATCCAGATCTCCCCTTCCTGGGGAAAATGGAAGATCTGGCAGGACAGAGCTCACCTTCTTCCACAGCAGTAACCAGCCCGAGGTGAGTAGCTGCAGCCCCTTGTCAGAGAGGACTTGTCATCTCCAGTCCCCACCTGCCACCACCCTTTGCTCTTTAAGGCCGGCGACCGGTGTCAGCTGCCTTTTATGACCTCAGCCCCCAGGCCATTTGTGTTACCTGCTGGGTGGCTGCAGGTGCTAGTGGTCTGTGACCTCTGCCTGGGTGAGGACCTTCTGCCCCCCAGGCCCTAGATGGTGCATCGAACTGCCTCTCCCCCCTGGCCCCATGCTGATGTGTACAGTTTCAGTGCTGAGGGTTGGGCTTTTGCTGCCTGCAAGGAGTAAGGTGCCATTATTGTGGGGAAATATAAGGCCACGGGCTAAGGAGCAGGCCAGGACCTGTCCCTCCCTCCGCAGATAATACACTCCCACTTGAGCAGTAACCTTCCGGGAATCGTGCCCGCTCGTGACTTTTCTTTTTTCTATTCTATTAGTGACTTTCAGAAAGGACATTTCAGCCAGCTAAAGGGAGCAGATGGTCCTATATCAGGCCTCCTGCAGGCTGAGTACTGGGGGGGGGGGAATCAGGGCTTTCCTGTGATTAGTTCTTGTACCTGGTAAGCTTTGATCTCCCAGGCTATTGAGGTGTGTTCTCCTAAGGAAGGAATCAGGCCATGCTTAACCTTGATCACTGAAATCACTGTTCTCCTTGCCCTTCTTTTATAAACAAGGAAATTGGAACAGAGCTAAGAGAGGCTTTTTCATGCACTTTAGGAAAGAATGAGCAATGGAAAAAGGAAATTGAGAGCTTTGGGGAGTTTATAGGAGAGGAGCATTTGAGTTTGAAATAGGAGCTGGGAATCCATATGTTCGGAGGAAAGGAAAGAAAAGAACAGCCACACGCACAGAGCTTCAAGGGTAAGTGCGGAAATAGTTATGGGAAAGGGGGCAGGGAAGCCCACGTGGGTCTCCTTTTATCAGACCCAGATGTTCAGACAACAGTTCTCAGGATGCCCATGAAAGGGTCCAGAGCCTGCTGTGCTAGACTCAGTGTTTTCTTAACTGCCAAGCAGCACGTGAAATCGGTGGCCAGGAGCTTTCCACTGCGCACTGCACGACTCCCTGAGGCCCTGCGGGGTCTGCGCCACACCAGTTACACACAGACTGGGCTACCTCTAGACCTGCAACTGGACAGCCCTGCTTCACCTGGTTCCCCCCTGCCTGCCCACCCCCATCGAGCAGGGCTGCCCAACCTGCCTGTGTTGACCTGTGCCCCAGACTAACCTTGGAAGGCAGGACTTGGAAGGCTCAGGTCCACCTGCATAAATGACAGCCTCTCCAGCCTTTGTCTTACCATCTTTATTTATTATTATTATTATTATTATTATTATTATTGTTTTAATTTATATATGCTGAGAGAGACAGAAACAGCATGAGTAGGGGAGGGGCAGAGAGAGAGGGAGTCAGAGAATCCCAAGCAGGATGCTTCATGGCCAGCGCAGAGCCCCGCACAGAGCTTGAACTCACGAAACTGTGAGATCATGACCTGAGCTGAAACCAAGAGTTGGATGCTTAACCGACTGAGCCACCCAAGTGCCCCAGTTTTACCATTTTTAAAATGGGGGTGGGGGGGGAATCATTTGTGAGGTGCATACAAGATATGTGTAAAGGGCTCTGGAAAGAATAAAACACAAAACATGTTTTTTAAGTTATTCATTATACTTTTAAAAATTACTATGGAAAATTTCAAACATGTGCAAGTAGACAGAATAAACCCTCATACACCCATAAGCTAGCTTCAATAATGATCAGCTCATGGCTAATCTTAGTTCATCTATGTCTCTATCCACTTTCCCCATCCCCATGTTATGCTGAAGCAAATATGGAAGATGTTTGAGAGATATCTTATTATTTTATCTCATTATCCAACATAGATGGCTGACTTGCTCCCTCAACCTGTTGAAACTTATCCAATCATGAGATGTCCCCTTTTTCCCCTTCCAGAGTGCCACATCTAGCATCCCATCATGCACTAAGTTCCTCTCAAAGCCACCATTCCTACAAAACTCATATGACCGGTAGCAACACTGGTTGTAAGCCCCTGGAGGCCTGGGATGTATTTGTGTTTTGCCAGACTCCAGTATCTTCAGAAAGAAAGAGCAGAACTCTAAAAGGTGGATGCGGAAGCATTGATCCCTGGAAGTAGAAGAAGATTTTGGACCATTTCGAGCCCTTCCAGCCCTTGACATCAAGTTTAAGCCCTACAGGAATTGACTAAACTCCTCCTCCTATTGGTGCTTTGCTTCCAGGGAAGGGGTGCACGGGGCAGAGAACACCAGTGAATTATGTCCTCCCCTCAACCACTGGCTGCAGGAGAATCAAGGCTCTCCTCTCCCAGCAGATGCCCTATTGCTGACTGAAGTATATGATGCAGCTATGAGTGTGTCGAGACGCATTCCTTCTCAAATCCTGGAGTGGGTAGAATGCAGGCTCTAGAGGCCAGGAGACCTGGTTCAAATTCAAGATGAAATGAGATAATGCCATATCCATTAGGGTTCTCTTGGTAACAAGGGACAGAAAATCCAACCCAAGATGGCTTTGAGAAAAAAAGGGAATGTGGGGGCTTACCTTAAACTGAAAAGTTCAGGTGTGGTAATGGGGATCTGCACCCAATTTCCAACGTGTGTGTGTGTGGTCAGGGACGTGGGCTTCCCCACATCACCAAGGAATTCTCTGAGACACCAGCTAGGCATCCAGCAATTCACCCACTTCTGACTGATCAGCTGTAAATTGGAGGTTCCCATGCCCCTCTCCTTGGGTTTGATGAATTTGTTCGAGCGGCTCACAGAACTCAGAGAAACAGTTTATTTACTAGATTACAGGTTTATTATAAAAGGATATAACTCAGCAACAACCAGGTGGAAGTGACCCATAGGGCAAGGTGTGGGGAAAGGGCACAGAGCCTTCATGCTGTTTCCGAGCTCACCAGATTTCCACATGTTCACCAGTCTAGAAGCTCTCCAAACCCAGTCCTTTTGGGTTTTTGTGCAGCCTTCATTACATAGGCACAATCGATTATATCATTGGCCGTTGGCGATTGATTCAGCCTTCAGCCTCCCACCCCTGTAACTTTCCTGGAGGTCAGTAGTTGGGACTGAAAGTTCCAACCCTCTGATCACAAGATTGGTTCTGCTGGCAACTAGCCTTTCCTCAGGTGCTTTCCAAAAGTCACTCATTAACATAACAAAAGACCTCTCCTCCCCGCCCCCCCCTTTTTTTCTGTCATCTCAGGGAATTCCATAGGTGTTTTAGGAGCTGTAAGCCAACAACTGGTGGCCAAATACCAAATATATACTTCTTATTATAAATCACAGTATCACAGGTGGACATGGCTGGTGTTTGGGGTTCAACTGTTAAAATCAGGACTTGGTTTCACTCTACTTCTTGGCTTCAGATTTGTTTCAACTTTAGTTTTGGGTTAGTGGGGTAACAAGACAGCAGCATCAGGCTTAGCCCCTGGACCCTTTTAGGATTTCCACAGAGGATCTCTTTTCCAAAAGTCCTAGCAAAAGTCTCACGGACCTGGATTGGGTCACATAGCCATCCCTGACCACAATCATTGTGGCCCAGGAGCATGAGGCGCTCATCTGCTTAGGGAGTGTCACTGGATCTATAAGGACAGAGAGGGTGGGGGAGGGGTGGTCCCCTGGAATGAACTTGCAGAGGGGGTTGGGCATAGTTACACAAATGCGAAATGCGGGTGGGTCAGTACTGGTGACAAAACTAAAGACCTTGAGTGCATTATGAAAGCTCATAAAATGATAATTCCCTTCTATCTCATGGAGACTTTTTTATTCCTTTTCAAATAAGTTCTACATATTTGATCTCCTGTCAGTCCTGTGAGGCCAACAGGAGTACAAGTAGTATCTTCCCACATTACAGATGAGGAAATCAAAGCACAGAGCAGGTAAAGACTTTGCCCACAGTCACAAAGCAAGGTAGTACGGACTTGCCCTAGAATCCCACAGAGACACAGAGGGCTCTGAATTGCCTGCCAGATCCAGTGGAACTGGCCACTGGGATATATAGGGTCTGACATGGGGTTTATTTATATCAGCTGCCTGGGTTTTCCCCTGAGTTAGCCAGCTAGACTGGTAGCACTGTGGGTGGTCAAGTATCCATTGTCGGTGCCCTCCCAGGTGGCTAGGGAAAGAGCTGGTGCCCAGGCCAAGATGCTACCACCCACCCCAGGGAAACCCTCTCATAACTGATTCCCTTTACACTGGGCAACTGTGTGCAAGACTTGGTTTCCCTCGTCCTGGCAAAAAAAAAAAAAAAAAAAAAAGCGTGAGGTTGGGGAGGCACTGCTAGTGACAAGGGAAATTGATCCTCAAGCCAAGACGTGGAGGGAGAGCAGCATCCCCTGGTCAGAGGGGAGTGGTTTGGCCAGAGTTTTCAGGGTCGTCCTAAGTGCTGTTGGGATCCCCAGAGCCTTCCAAAAAACAGCACGCCTCTCCCGCATCCAGGTTCCTAACACAACGAATAAAGAGACAAAGGAATGGCAGAGAGCCAAAGTACCGTCTTAATTGTCACTAAAGCCAGCATGGAGGATGTAGCTTAGTGTGAGAACAAAAGTGACTTCCTAAGGGAGCCTAGAAGGATGGAGAGAGCAGATCTTCACGGACAGCCTTCCCAAGTTTTCCCCCCATCAGGCAAGCAGTTCCATTGCCGTGGACAGTGAGAGTGAAGATAAAAAAGTTTTAGGGAAAATCCCTCCTCGTGGAAACCAGAAGCAGGGAAAGACACGGGACTTTGGCAAGTTATTAATCTCTCCGGGCATGGTTCTCTTCTTGGGTAAAATGGGCATAGTAACAGTATCTCCCTCGCAGGGAGGCCGTGAGGGTTCAAAGCGGTAATGTGTATGACTGCCGTGGCGTGTGGAAATCCCTTGGCGAAAGCTGGCTGTTTCTGTGTACAGGCCAGGTTCATGGCAGGTGGCCTTGCTTGTCTCTCCAGCATGAAGCCCAGGGCCCCTGGGCCCCACTGTGCTTGTGCAGCTCTCTCCAGCTGTAAAAATTCACGCGAATCTAGGTGAGCAGCGGCTTTTCAGTTCTTGGCTTCTTCCCAGGCTGTGTTCTCCCACATGGGGGGGCAGAAGGGATGGCAGACATCCTCTTCACAGTGGTGAATGCCACTGCCACTACCCCATGCCCCGTTCCAGCAGATCCTGGCTCAAAGTTCAAAGCCAAGGTGGCTTTGTTGAGTAATTCGGTGACACCGCCTGCCCACCCGCCATCTGAGGGTAAGTCTCCCTCCCACACACCCATTTGCTAAGCATCTGCTGCCCTGTGTTTTGTGGTGTGGAGGCTGGGAACAGGCAGGCCGCCCCAGCTGACCGCGGTGAGGCTGAGCTTCCTTCCTCCCCACCGCCCCCACCCCCTCTCCTGCTGCCCTTGGGCTCAGTCGCACACACTTCTCAGTCCCGCGAAGTGGGGTTTCAGATCCGCTCCCAGGCTGGTTGGCGTTGACTGCATCTGGATTCACACCAACCTCTTCCTCCTGGGGGTTCAGAGTGTTCTTGGAAGGAAGCCTGGGAAGGGAAAGGCCTTCCCCAGCATTCCCCATGCCGCGGCTGGCTGACAGCATAGACGGGAGCTGCCAAGAGCTGCAGAGGCAGACAGACCTGAGTTCAAATCCCTGGGTGACCTTGGGCAGGCTGCTCTCTGCTTCAGTTTCCTCATCTGTAAAAAATGTGATAGTAACAGGATCTGTCTCATGAGATTATCGTCAGGATTCAGTGAGATACCGACTGTGGAGCATTCACCCCACGTCTGGCACGCGGGACGTGCTCAAGAGATCATAACCCTTGACCATCGGTGGGGTATCCCCTGACTTCCTTTGGGGGTACTCACGGAGAGGAAGTGGGTGCCATCTCCTTGGGCCCGCCCCACTTCCCACATTCAACCCCTACCGTAGTTACTCCAGTGGGACCAAACAGATTTGATTTTATGCAAAATGTCTCATTTGTCCAGTAACTCCCATGCCTGGTGTGGTGCCTGGCACCTAAACAGCACTAAATGTTTGCAGTAGAAGAAGCGGAAGATAAAGGGCAAGGGAGTGTCTGGCAGGGAGCGTCTATTCTCGGACTGCTTTCTGAGCCCTAGGCTGTTCTTCTTGCCCCTTATCCATCCTTCCTTCCTCCTTCCTTCCTTCCTTCTCTTCTTCCTCCCTCTGTGCGCCCTTCCTTCCTTCCTCTCTTCCCCCCTTCCTTCCTCCCTTCCTTCCTTCCTCCCTTCCTCCCTCCCTTCCTCTCTTCCTCCCTTCCTTCCTTCCTCCCTTCCTCCCTCCCTTCCTTCCTTCTCATCTTCCTCCCTCCCTCCCTCCCTCTCTCCCTCCTGACCTCCCTTCTTCAGACCTTTCTTTTTTCTCAGAAGGAACTAGCTTCCTTCTTTCCTTTCTTTTTGTAATATCCAGGCTGCGAGAGCGTCCCTTGAGAGCCCTTCACCCAGCAGAGAGCTGTGATTCCTCTTTCAAATTGAGTCTGTCCCCTGACTCATTCATTAAAATGCAAAGGGCATGTGACCAAACTGCATAATGAGTCTCTCATGAGGAAGGCTCCGAGGGAAGAGGCCGGCAGATGCTGCCAACTGCAAGGCAAACGTTACCCCCCGCCCCCCCCCCCCCCAGCCGTGGATCAGGCTCATTGGCCGCCATGCCCTGGGAAGGCTGGGGGCTGCCGTTCATCTCCAGTAAATCAGCCAAGCCCTGGAGAGCTGCAGCCTGGCGCGGGCTGTGCAGTCTTGGAAGCTGTGTTGCTTTGGAGAGTCCAGCCCATGACCTTTTCTCAACCTTCCCCCACTCTTGCTGTTTTACTCTTCCATTATTTCAATATATTTTTTTAACTACCCGAGTAATATGTGAATATGTTCTAATCATAAAAAATTCAAACATACAAGCAAGCCCCCTTTAACAACTCCTCAATCCCGCTACCCCTCTCCAAGACAGCCTTCCCGTCATGCCCCTCTTTGCCTTCCAAGGTTTTGGCTGCTCCATCACAACCGCCCCAGGAAGGCGACCTGGGGGCCCAAACACCCTTTCGCCCTCCTGAGGTCCTAAGCCAGTTCTCTACAAAGCTGTCAAGATGCATCTCGGACACCTTATCAGCCTGCTTCGTGGCCAAGTCCCCTGTCTGCCATGTCACTGCCACTCACCCAGGGACCCCAGTGAATCCCATCCCTGCAGAAGAGCCTTACTGTCTGCACCACGGAAGCCAGATTATTCCCTGATTCGAAAGTTAGGTTTAACTGCTTTCCAGAGGCATCTGCAATTTCACATTGGAGTCCAGAAGAGTGAAAAAGGTGGCAAAATCCAGTGATCCTCATGGCCGCCTCTCAGGCGCTAAGACCTCTTGAGCTCCACTTTTGGGTGGTGAGCCTCTCTGAACCCACCAATTCATTTCCCTTGGGTAACAGCCTATCCCACTGTGGCCTTGGGAAAATCATAACTTCCCTGAATCACGTTAACTCACCTGCAGAATGGAAATAACGCTAGTACCTCCTTCATTGGGTTGTGAAGTTTAAATGGAATTATCTACATGAAGCCGTCAGTAGGACGCCTAGTGGCTCAGTCAGTTAAGCAACTGACTCTTCATTTCAGCTCAAGTCACGATCTCACGGTTTGTGAGTTTGAGCCCCGTGTTGGGCTCTGCACTGAGGGGACAGAACCTGCTTGGGATTCTTTCTCTCTCTCTCTCTCTCTCTCTCTCTCTCTCTCTTTCTCTCTCTCTCTCTCTCTCTCAAAAATAAATAAATAAACTTAAAAAAAAGAAGTCTTCAGTATTTTGCCTGGCACATGGTCAAAGATGCAATTAATGTTAGTAATCGTCATGACCATCACGATTTTTACTCTGATCTGTAATACTCCCAATTCATTCATTCAAGTATTTTTACTGAGTACCTACTATGTGCCAGGCACTGTTCTTGATCCTGGGAGTATAGCAGTGAATGATTCTGACACATTTCTGGCCCTCAGTGGGTTTATTCTAGCACAAATGTATTGCACCCTTCTGTTTGATAAGCACTTTGCCTCCTATTATGTCACGTGGTCCTCACTAATGTCTTCAAGTCCGGCAAAGGCAATATGAGTGTCCCCAGTGTACAAATAGAAAGCCACAGGAGAATTAAGCTAATGGAACAGCTAGAAACTGAACCAGCTACGACCTGATTGGGGGTCTTTCTGACTCCAGTTTCTGTGCTCTCTTGCAGTGGGCACTGATGATTATTCCCGGGTGCAGAAATAGGGGGCATGAAAGCAGTTCCCCAAGCCCTGACTCCACCAGGAGAAGCACAGAAAAGAGGTGGAACCCCCCTTCGTGTGCCTCCGAGAGCCCTGGTTGGTTCTGTCCACGAGGTGAATCAGTCAACTGGGCCTAACCAAGTATCCCTCTGCCTGGTGCTAGTCTCAGAGGCCTGGAGGAGATTTTTTTTTTTTTTTTCCCAACGAACAAGCACTTCAGCCTGTAGCCTATGGGGCCTGGCTGTGACAGCTGGCTGCTCAGAGGTCTGAGAGCACTTCCCCCTGGGGTCCTCACGGCAGGAGAGAATGGCTCGGACTGTGGGTTCAGTGACCAAAATGCATCTTCCTGGGGAGGCACCCGGAACTCCTAGCTGTAACAGGGTTCTCTATGCATACCCAGTGTCCTCCGCGGTCAGAGCTGGGCAGAGCAGAACTGGCCCTGTCTGAGAACGCCATGCAGAGGAACTGGAAGGCTGTCTTGGGGAACGTGGCAGGGGTAGGCCTGGCAAAGATCCCAGGGAGAGGGCACTGTGGGCCAGCCACGGTACAGAGAGACCCATGACCTAAATAGGGCTCAGCCAGGGCATTTCCCTGACCCCATCATGGTGACAGCTCACCCCTCCCCTCTGACCACACCTGTGGTCTATAGTACTATAGACCTGTATAGACTATACACAATATTTAGTACTATAGTACTAAACCTATACAGCAACATGTGACTGATGAAGGGGTCCCTACCTCCAAGGTCACCTCTGCCTACTCCTCATGGGAACACACACACCCCTGCCCTTCTTTAGAGGTAAATCCCCTTTACCTGCCTTCTCTCTGGACATGCCTACACCCTTCTGAAGTATACTCTGTATCTGTCCCACGACTAGATTTCTGTTCTCTTTCTTAATTGAATCTACGCACACAGGATTAGTCATGCTCTGATAGATGACATTCTTTCATCTTACGCTGGACCTTGCACAAGGTAATTTATTATTTATCTATGTTTCCTTATTTGTTTACAGTATAGTAAACACCATGAACCCACCACCCGTTCTTCCACTGTGTTCCTGACCTTCCCTTCACTCTGCCTCCCTCACCACATCCTGAATCTTGAGTTTACCATTCCTTTGCTTTTCTAAGAAGTAATCTTATTTATTATATTTTTCTAAAAGGTGTATTGTGTGGATTTCGTGTTTTTACCTTAAGAGAATATCCTGTTCTATGTAGCTTTCTGGAATATACTTTTTTCTCATGATATTATATTGCTAAAAGTCACCCATACTGTATCACAGAGCCATGGTCCATTTGTTTTCACTATTATAATCATCTCTGTTATGTTCCACATGTGTCTATTTATTCTCCTGTCCCTGGACGTTTGAGTTGTTACCAGCTTTCCTCTACTTCGAATGTATAGAGCTGAACATTCTTATACATGTCTCTTGGAAAACAATGTGAATGTAGCAATTTACAATCCCACCAACAACAAGTATATAAAGATCCTATTGGTCCATGTCCTCTCTAACACTTGGCATTATCAGACTTTATAATGTTTTCCATCTGAAAGGTTATTAAGTGGTATCTCATTGTGGTCTATTCATTTTTATTGGCTATCCAGATATGGTTTACAATGATCAATGGTGAGGTGCGGATCATCCCACAAGGGATCCATGAGGATTTCATGAAGCACACAGTATGCTTGCAAAGCCTCTCCCAATTAGGATCATGCCATTGTCTCGTCCAGCTCTGGGTCCCTGGTAGCCACCAGAAGGCCGGGTACCTCATCATTACCATCATTATCATCATCAAAACAACAACAAAAATAGTAGGTCACGCTTACTGTGTGCTTACTAAGTGCCAGGTGCTATGCTAAAAAATACCTTTCTTTACTTTTATTATCTCATGTAATTGTTCTGGAAACCCTAGAAGGTAGATTCTGTACTACTCCCATATGAAGACGAGAGACTAATATTAAGCATCTTTCCCAGAGTCACAGAAGTGATAAATGATGGAGCGAGGATCCAAACCTTGGCATTGGACACCTGAGCCCTTAGCTCCTCTGTTACAGGTGTCCAATAAATACTTGAACGAGGCACCTTTACTTGCCCATAACCAGAGGCAGGGTCATATGCCATAGCACATTTTAATTTCCAGTCAACTATATTTAAAATGCAACCACATATTGGTTATAAACAAAGCTTAATGTTTATAATTTTACTCCAGTCGAAGGTAACTCATTTAGTTTATGATTGGTTAAAATTTCTTGGTAATCATTACCCAGATGGAGAACTCTCACTGTGAGAGAGATCTAAGGTACAAGTTATTCTCAAATATCATGGGATGCTATGAATTCCTCCTTTCCCAACAATTCCCCTGAAATTGTTGCTCTGTTTTTTCTCTTATCAATCACGCTTATTATCTCTGACATACCATATAATTTGCTTATTATTGTGTCTTACTATTGACACTCAGGGCAGGAATATTTGTCCACTTAGTTCTGTCTGTATCCTTAATTGACTTAGCACTTGTGTATCCCTTGTGCCTAAAATTGTGCCTGGCACAAAGAAGCAGTTCAACAAATAGGTGCTGAACGAATGGAATAAATGTATGCTTCCAGGAATGAATGAATGGATGGATGGATGGATGGATGGATGGATGAATGAACCAACGCATACTAAATTGAACAGTTAATGAAGATTGACTCTATGATTTTGTTTTGTGGTTTTATCTTTTCATTTTGGAGCCAATAATTTTTTTCAGGCTTCAGGTTTCAAACATTTCTGTGATCCTAGGAGGCCTGAGATTTCATGCCTGTATACCTAAAGGATAAAAAGATCCTGAGATCCGAAACAATGTCTCATTGCCTTTTCCTTTATCTCTTAGAAACCAACATCAACAACGAGCAGCCTGCCTCAAATGAGACTATTTGGCAATGAGGCAGGAGGCTCTTAAAAAGAAAACAAGGCAAAACAAAACAAAAAATTCCTATTGGCTTTAATATAGCAATTTCTCTAGCAATGTACATGGATGCTCAGGTCCAGAGAATCTGACACATGTGTAACGGGTCCGAACCCCTGGCTGTTATTCTTATTTCCAAACTGGGGTGCACTAGATAAATGCAGGAATCAGGAACCATCCCTCCTAGTCAAGCGTCTGTGGCTCGGTTCCCAGAGCCGGGCCAAACGGGTAATTATAGCTTCCCTCTGTGGTGTACAGGGCAGGAGGCTGATTTAGTAAAGGAAGCCTGCTGTCTGTCTCCAGCCTGGCTCTGACTCATGGAACCAGGGAGTCCCAGAAGCGCTGCCCACAGAGGGTGGTGAGCAGCTGGGGGGTGGGAGTTGAGGGTGGCCAGCTAGCAAGGCTGAAAGCCCCGAGAAGGAGGAAACTCCCTGCTTGGCCTGGAAGAACCTGCAGCTGGAGCCAGAGGAAGTGAGGCTCAGACAGAGCAGCTGCTGTTCCAGCAACCGCTCAGCCGCTGCTGTGCCCTGGGAAGGAGGCCCCTGCCGTGCAGAGATGTAAAATAAAATGGGTTCGTAATTCTCATATTCAAAATTAATTGGGGGGAAAACCCGAATTGCCTCTGACTAGAGACGGCTGCCTTTTGTTCCATATACCAGCGGCTTTGGTTTCTTTTAGTGGGGCTGGGCCTTTGGAGTCTGGAGTGATGAGCATTCTGTTCATTTGATTTCCCTCTTTGGCAGCCGACGCAGCTAATTGGGTCTTTACAAGCCACAGAGGCAGATTGACCTGGGAGAGGCTTCAGCTACACGGAGGGTAACAGGCCACTCCGGCGTGCACGTAGATGCCACCTTAGATAGGTCACCAGAGGTCATTTACCCGTCCTTCTGTCTCCAGCAGCTTCTTCCTCCTCCCCTGACAGGCAGCCAGACCTGACAGGCAGCCAGACAGAGACAATTTGACCTCCTCCTGCAGGCCCCTGGGCCAGGAGATTCCGGGTCCCACCCCTTTCCTTCCCGCTGAGTCACCCACCTCCCAGTCAGGTGATCCTCCCCTGGGCCCTTCTGAGAGCACCTTGACCTATATTGCAAACACTCCATTACAGCAGATTCTAATTGTCCCACGAGAGGGGCCCGCCAGGCCAGCGGGCACGGGGCCCGAGTTTCGCCGGGGGCAGCCCCAGGCTGCAGACGAGGCCCCCGTGGGCAGTGGGAGGAGGCACTCCCACTCTGTGACCGAGAACAACGCCAGACAGGCCTGAAAATGGAAAGTTGGGAGGTTGGAGGCTGTGTGCAGAGCGGGGGCAAATGGGGTGGTGATCTGGGCCAGGCCCTGACTGAGCAGACTGCTGGGGACCAGTGGTGAGGGACAGATGCAGTCCCCCTCCGGGGCTGGGGGATGTTGCGCCCAGGGAAAGGGGAGAGGTGAGAAACCATGCAAATCGAGGCATAAACCTAGATGACTCATCCAGATCGTCCCAGCCGAGAAAAAGCTCCCCCAGACAGGGAGCGAGTTCTTGCCCCAAAATTAGCCACAAAGTGGCCTCTACTGATGTTGTCTATGGGTTCTTTGTGCCGTGGTTGCCTGGGCAGTCTTTGTGTCCTTTGGATGTGAGGGTAATGGGGGGGGGGAGGGGGGGAGCTGTAGGAAAGGAATTAAAAGGGAAGTGTTCAGAGTCAAACATTAAGCCTCATCCTTGGGCATCAAGCCTGTACAAAGCGGTATTAACTGAAGATTGCAGTTCTGTGGAATTAGAATGGGCGCTGAACTTGGAGCCTTTCTTCAAAGCCTGACCTTCTCGATTCGTAGCTCTGTGACCTTGGCAAGGCACTCTAGGCCTCAGTCTTCAATCTGTCTTATGGGGGTTTTGATAAAACCGCATTAGATCAGATGGTTATGAGCATTCGCTCAGATGATGTGTGTGAACATATTATATCAATTATATGTAATTGTGCGTAGCTATGTGATATTCTTTTCTCTAGATTGTTAAGCCCCTTCCCACTCCCATCTGAGAGGATTATTTTATTTGTTCACTGTCCCAAACATAAAAGAGTCTGCTTCTGGGTATGTTTACAAATGTAAATAGCAAACCCTAGCCCCTGGCTTCCTCGTGTGGTCTGCCTGAGTCTAACAGCCCCACATAGCGTGTTTACGCCTCACCCACAGGTTGGTTATACATGGTTTTATTCTTTTATATCAAGAAAAGCTATGCATCTGTACAGTGGAGTAAAGTCCTATTTTTAAACCAGACTGTAAACATATAAAGTTACTGCCTGGTGCACAGTGGATGCTAGATATCAGGGTAGGTGCCAATGAGATGGATGGAAGGAAAGAGGGGCAGAAGGGGGGAAGGGGTAGAAGGAGGAAAGAAGTTAGATAAAGGTATAGGAGACCTGGATTTACCAAGACGCTAATTATGCTTGAACTTCAGGACGCTTCACTTACATGTGTCCCTTCCAAGGCCTGGTACCTAATTTTTAATTCATGTATTCCTTTCCTCAAGAGAGCCCTTTGTACTGTATTCTCTTCAGGCCCCACCAAACCTGGATCTGCCCCTTTACAGAAGGTCTCTGAGAGACCCACCCCTTGTTCATGTTTAAGATTCATAAGCACAAAAGAGGGGTGCCTAGGGGCTCAGTCGGTGAAGCATCTGACTTCGGCTCAGGGCATGATCTCACAGTTCATGGGTTCGAGCCCTGCATCAGGTTCTGTGCTGACAGCTTGGAGCCTGGAGCCTGCCTTGGATTCTGTGTCTCCGTGTCTCTCTGCCCCTCCCCCTCGCACTCTGTCTCTCTTGCTCTCAAAAATAAATAAATAGAAACAAAATGAAAAAAAGAAAGAATCATAACACAAAAGAAACACAGGTGGTGTAGGGGATGTGCACCTTCAGGTTGTCTCCACCATGAACCCCAAATCTGGAATTTGCAGGACGATCCCCATATAGCCAGGCAAGAGGAACACCATAAGGAATGACATGGAGAAAGAGGGTGGAGGTCAGGACTGGGCAGAATTATAGGATCAATTCCAACTTCCAGAATCTACTCTGGTGCTTCCTGGGCTCCTCAGTTCCCAGGCCTTGAATTTCGTTGCACAGCATGGGGCAGTGCAGAAATAGTGGCTTGCAATCTGGAATTCTCTCCCCAGTCCTGACTAGTCTTCCCTAGTCCTCCTCACTAACCAGCTGAATCTCTTTGGGCCTAAATCTCTCTACATTTAAGATTGTGGCAGGTGAGGGGCGCCTGGGTGGCGCAGTCGGTTAAGCGTCCGACTTCAGCCAGGTCACGATCTCGTGGTCCGTGAGTTCGAGCCCCGCGTCCGGCTCTGGGCTGATGGCTCAGAGCCTGGAGCCTGTTTCCGATTCTGTGTCTCCCTCTCTCTCTGCCCCTCCCCCATTCATGCTCTGTCTCTCTCTGTCCCAAAAAATAAATAAATGTTGAAAAAAAAAAAAAAGATTGTGGCAGGTGAGGGGCGCTTGGGTCGCTCAGTCAGTCAAGCGTCCGACTTAGGCTCAGGTCATGCTCTCACCATCCGTGAGTTCAAGCCCCACATCAGGCCCCATGCTGACAGCTCAGAGCCTAGAGCCTGCCTCAGATTCTGTGTTTCCCTCTCTCTCTGAGCCTCCCCTGCTCATGCTCTGTCTCCCTCTGCCTCAAAAATAAACAAACATTAAAAAAAATTTTTTTTTAAAGATTGTGGTAGGTGATTTCAGAGCACCTCACTTAAACTGCCTTGTCCACCACTGTATTCCCATGAGTACAGTGTCTAATAATTGTTGTTTTATATTAATGGCAAGAATTTTCATAGTGCTTATAGATGGGAAACCTGAAGTGCCAAGCTGTTGCGTATGCTGCCCCAGGTCAGCTGACTAGTAAGTGTCAGAGCTGTGATTCAAACCCAAGCAGTCTGGCCCCATAGTCCCCCATTCCCAATCACTCTACTGTATGCTCAATAAATAACTAATAGACTTTACTTTTTAGAAAGGTTTTAGATTTAGAGAAAAATTGAGGAGATAAACACAGTTTGATGAATTAAGTCAGTCAACGAATGAAGAGTCCCTTGATTGAGACCATGATTCATCACCCAGAGGACATAGGGGGCTTGCACTAGGTCACACAGCAGATGAAGGGTTAGGACTAGAACATTCTGATATGTCTGACCCTAAAGACCACATTTGCCCCTGTGGAAACTTCATAATCATCATCAAAAGATATTTTGTCTCATATTTATTAACCTAACACTCGTTTCTAGTGCCTTGCAGTTTTAAAAATACTTTGTATCCTTTTTTTGGGGGGGGGGGGTTGCTTTTGGTCCTCTCTACTGCCCAGGAAGGTAGGTGAGGCAGTGATCACGATTCCGTTTTATAAAGGAAACTATAAGGTCATATGATAAGTGTTGAGGTAGGATCAGGAATGAAACACAAATATATTGACTCTTAATCCATGGTCCTTCCTTCTCACTCAAGCTTTCCTCCATTATAAAGCACTTCATTATACATCAACTCATGCTAAGCCCTCACAGAGGAAATACCTTCCTTGTTAGATATGAGCCCTCAAGGGGTTGCCCCTCTTCCCAGGGGTCTGTCAAGAGAGTTTTTCCAAACTCTAACCTTTGACTGCATGTAAGTCCTTTTGTACAAGTTTGGCATTTTACCTGATCTGTTGCCAAAGCATGGAAGTAATGGGTTGACTGTGACATTTTCTTTTTTCCCCCATGTATTTAACCAACACAAGGGGGAGTTGGCCATTTTCAGTTAAAAAGGCTGTGTCTTTTCTTTTTTTAATTACTAAATGTTTTTATTTATTTTTGAGAGAGAGAGAACGCACACTCAAGCTGGGGAGAGTCAGAGGGAGAGGGATAGCAGAGAGCCCGACGTGGGGCTTGAACTCACGAACCACGAGACCATGACCTGAGCCAAAGTTGGACGCTTAATTGAGTGAGGCGCCCGGATGCACCAGGTTGTGTTTGATTCTGATGACAGTCAGAGGCTGCATTGCCAACGTTGGAAGCCCACTTCATGATGGCAGCAAAGAAAGGATTTCCACTCTGCCCTTGACTCTCAGGCCAATGTAACTATA